>NC_135777.1:18995514-19068546 GCF_028453695.1 Augochlora pura | reverse complement strand
CACCTGTGTCTTCTGTACATTCTCTTTCTTCCTCCGGCCGCCCCTCGGTAAACAGGCGAGTTTGTCTTGGATTTCTCGAGGACTCCGAGAACCTTTTCAACCCTTTCCTCGTTGCGTAGTTTTTTGTGTGCGGTGGAACGTCAAAGGCGACGACGACGCGACGTCGCTCCGCTCGGTTTCACTGCGGGGACCCGACGAGAATTTCCAATCGGACTTCCGAAGTGTGCACAGCCGCTGTTAATATCCGCACACCCTTCAGCGGCGACTTCTTCTTCTTTCAACCTTTGCGTCCAGGGACCACGGGTACAGTCTCCGTCGAACGGTCTTACAGCGTAATTAGTTGACTTTTTGGCAGTGTGCCAGCTCTTGCTAAACTGAGCAACATTTGCTTAACACTTCATGATACGAAGTGCTTCTTCATCTTCTTCTTTTTCTTCTTCGTTTCGGTGCTTGTGCTGAAACAACGTACCAACAATTACAGGACAACTTCGTTCGACCAGTAGGGAAGACGAGGCAGGGTTGATAAGTGGTTTTTGTGCTGCTCTGCAATTTTAACTCGGTTCTGGAATACATTTGGCTGCATTGATAACGCAATAACAACTTCCAGAACATCTCTTGAACAGTATTATCTTTGTCTAAATTATAGAGACGCTCAGGCAGCTTAGCATTTGCTAATCTTCCCGCAGATGAAGCACTTAGGGTAGTGGAACCGGTTACTCCAGCAATCTACCAACTGCTGCGCCTTTGGTTCGTCCTCGAGCATAGTTTACACTATGTTTATCGATAATATCAGCTTGATTTATATTTAACTTTATATTTTTTTATTCCTAAGTAAACATAATAAAGAAATTACTTATCTAAAAATTCTACTTAAACGTTGACGATGCGTCAATTCTAACTTCTCTAAAAAAATACGGTTTTATGTTATTTTAACGATGTTATGCTGCTTCGGGGGATTTCTTAAAGCACCCGCGACGAAAATAAACAGACAATGTTCGTTTCGCAAAAAAATTGTCGATCCTATAAATAAGTGCCACGGCACTTGGAAGATGTTCAACTATTCGCGCTTTGTGTTCAGATTACTGAAAATCGTTGCTTTGACAATGAGCAGACTTGGACGAGCTTCAACCCCTCAGCATTATATTAATCTTGCCGCTCCGACGACCGGGTATTTCTGAAGGACCCGTAAGAGCCTTAACCCCTTTACGATTTAGTATTTCGCCAGAATCGACCGAATCTAGCTTGCGCCGGTGATCGCGGAGGAAAGGATGGCTTCGAAATCATCGCGTAAACGTTGCCACGAAGTCGCGCCAGGACGTGCCGGTGAGGTTCCGCGCGTCGGCCGGTTCGCACGCGATCGTGCTCGGCGAACCAATCCTCGACCGATCCGTCGTTCAATGAATTAGTATTTCGGGGTTCCGGAGTATCCGACCCGACGGCTCCCTTTCGCCGGGGAAAAAAAACGGTTTTCACGGCCTCGAATCGTATCGCGTAAGTACACGCCGTATATCCCGATGTAGGCCAGAAACGACTAGTGCCGCTAAACTGGGCCACGGTGCGTCGGCCTCGGTTCTAGAAATACCATTGCCACCGCTTCGAAACGGGCGGAGAAGCATTCGTTCCCGATGAGAATCGCTTGGAAGCAGAGGCGGCGGAATTCGCGAAACTGCGCCCCGAAAATGACTCGCGCGGCGGCGGGTCTTTGAGTTTCGAGGGGTCTCTCGGCGCGAGCGCCGCGAAAGGCTGAAATTAAATTCCATCGTTCATCGAGACCTGCGGGGACTCGGCGGGAATGGACCCGGCCAACCGGCGCCTGCGAACAATTTTTTCTAGAAAATAATTCACTTTTTGATCGATCACCGGGGGTGGGTTTGCTATTTCCTGTACCGATTCGCAGCTTTACGAAACATCCTTTTCGGACAGAATCATGTGAAAACTAATTTCTTTTAGTGCACTCACGCTTTGCTATAAATTCATAGCAGTTGCATGCAAAATAAAAATCGTGTATATTAATTAAAAGGAACAGAAAGCAAGTTGCAAGTTCACTCTTCCTTGAAGCATCTTAATAGATTAAATCTAATAAATTGACGTTTTAAATTACTTTTAATTTTTACATTATTTTAAATAATAACTATCAAATTGCATAAAATCCTCAGTTCAGTTATTTCCGAATTTAACAAACTGAAGCTGTAAGAATTAATAAAAGCTGAGGCGATTAAAAAAACTATTTCTTAAAAGAATTTCAAAGGATACCGATTGCATAAGAGTGAATTAAATCATCATCGCCGACGAAAAACGGAGTAAATATAACCGGAGAAAAATCTGAACAGCCTCGAAAGCCGCGGCGTCGTTGAAAATTTGAAGAAAATAAAGTGAGGAACGTCTCAGGTAAATTGAAAAGCCGCGACCGCGGAAAATTGATTAGAAAGAAAACCGCAGATTGTTTGCCGCAAGATTAATTTAAAGTAGAACGAGTAAAAATAGAACAAGGGGGGAAAAAGATACAAGTACGGTCAAGAGACCTTCCGCAAGATTGAATTTCCAGAACCTGAGAGGAATCCCGGTTTTTATTGAAGTTTCGAGGTGAATCTACGCTGTCAGGTGAAGAACCTGCGCTTTACCACCACCACCACCCCCCGCGAACGTGCGGAAAACAGTTCGATCGCCGGCCGGTCGAGACGCTTCGAAAAATATCGTGGGTGTTTTATTTATAGCCGTTCATACTTAATTTAACCGGACCACCAACAGGCTGGGGAAATGTCCGGAGGTGAGGCGTAAAGATCGCAGGAATCTGTTGCCGGTGGCTGCTATTTCTAGCACGCGATTGTGTTGGGCTCTCTCTCTCTCTCTCTCTCTCTCTCTCTCTCCTTGCTGGCGAAAAAAGAAAAAACCGCTCCGCGAATATCTCCGTAAATAGAACTCCGGAACTATCTTTCCTGCTTATGGCAGATCAATCTTCGTGCCGTTACCTGGAAATGTTATTCGGAGATTCTGACGTAGTCCAAATAATCATTGAACTGAAATGTTTCGCGCAACGCTCGGAAACTGGGATATATTTAGCTGTATTCTGATCCTTCCAATGTTTTCTCGAACGAAAAAGTGTAAGTATACGTCTGCTTTTTGTACTATTTTTATCACGTTGTATATACATGCGTATAAATTTTGTGACTACATATAAATCATATAAATAAAAATAAATTAATAACTAAGGGTTGATAAGAAGCAAGTAAGGAACTGTTTGGTAAGAGACGTCAAGTAGATATAATTATAAGACTATGGATTTTATGCATTTATGAAACCATTAAATACGTGAAATGCAAAAGGGTAGAAATATCGGGAGGTTTTTATTAAAAGCAATAGAAAATGAAGAATTTATATCGTTAAGAATATATAAGTAAATATTCATTTAAAAGAAAATAAAAATGCTGTTAAATCTTGCCAATTTACATGTCTTATTATATTTTTAAAAGTCTGCACGTAAACCAACCCTTCTTCCTCGTATTATTATACGTTTATTAATGATACATGAAAAAAGATTTAAATGAAACAATTTAACCAAGAAAATAGAATCGCAACAATGCAACATCACTAATTGAAACGTAAACCCTCTGATTCTAATAAAAGAGAAATATTTGTCACGGTATAAATTCTCTTCTAACAAATAATTAAAATTGAAAACGTTCGAATCATTGTACCGGCGAAGGAAACGTAACGTCGAGGCGTTAACCACGGCTCCGCGAACGGTTCCAATAAAAGAAAAGCTGCGAGCCGTGGAGCGGCGGCGCGAAATACTCGCCGAGTACGCAGCTTAGAGGTGGACTTGAACGCGGGCGTTGATGAATCGCCTTGAATCCAGCTGGATTTACGCTCGGAGGTAATGGAATAAGAAAACCAGCGACGGCGCAAGAATGCGGCAATATTATTACACTCGGCTTGGAGCGACTCAGCCACGGCGAGACGTAACAATCGTCTTCCCGGTGTGCGCCGCGGCTTCACTAAAAACGAGCGAGAGGCCGACAATGAGACTACGTACCCGTTAACAACCGGCGGCGCGACTCCGGCGAGTCTCGACCCTGAACAACCTTCGAGCCGCGTTTATTTGCGTCGTAATCGACGATAACGACAGCTCCGTCGGAGCAACGTGGCCGGACGACTGCCTGCGACTCGGGGGATGAAGACTGAGGCCGCCGCCGACGCCGAAGCCGCCGGCCCCGGAATGCCGGAGAAAACGGAAGCGGCCAACAACATCGGGCGCGGAGGGGAGAAAGTCTCGTCCGCGGAACGGGGAAGATTGAAATTTCGTATTGATTAGCGTGTTTCGTTTTAGGGTGAATTTTCGTGGCGCGGTTAGCGCGGCGGGGTCGACAGCCCGACCGTCGCGTCGGTCGGTCGGTCGGCCGGGCCGACCTTCGTTTTCTATTCGGCCGGCCGGGAATGGAGGGACGCCGAGTTCTTGAAATATTTGCGATTCCGTGTCGCGCGGCAACGGCGAACCGCTCCGGTTACCTCCGGGATCCGAACGGTTTGTTATATTCGCCCCCTCCCCGACGCCGGGAATCCGGTCTGGTTATTCCGGAAATTCGGGATCCGAGGCACCGTTCCCGGCCGGACGAAGACTTATTCCGACGAGACGATCATCGGATCTCTTCTAATCCGTCGATTTGCAATTTTGAGCAACCCCGGCCGCGGTTTCCGGCGAGCTCTTCAATCGCGGACGCGAAATCGGTTTGTTCTCCGCTGTGACGAGAGATTTAGGGAGATGGCTTCAATTTTTGGCGGAACTTTGAGCTAAAGTTTCAGTTCGATCTGGTTTCCAAAGATGAGCAGCTGGAACGATGGATAAAAAAAAAGGGAATTTTATAGGAGAAGAGTGTTCCGGTGTAGATATTTCTGGTGGACGTAAATTTAACAAAAGTGTTTTTTAAGTTTCAAAGTTTCATATATATGGAATATCATTTTCTTTTTCGCATATTGCATACTCTTCAGTTTAGAATAATTTTAGTACCCAATTTAAATAGCAAAGTGTCGATTTTAAATATACAACACTGATAATAACTAGAATATTTACAGAAGAAGTAACCAAAATGTTCTTGTTTTATCTATCACAGCTCCTTGGCTACGATCTTACATTTTCTACGCAGTTAATAATTTCTCTAAAGACAAATTATTTCTATAACAAATGAAGAACTATGATTAAATGAAATTGAATAATAAAATTGTTATATAACTACTTCATCGATATTAAATCGTTAGATTCTTCAAAAATAGCACAATTTCCTATTTGTAGACTTCCTATAATTAAAGCTAGCAATTTATCGACACACGCAGTTAAACGAAAGTACACTAAAAATATAATAAAAGAAAGGAAGGTATTTCCCGAGAAACGCCCCTATTTCTCTGAACCTTTCGATGGACGTTCCAGGAAGTTAATACCCTGCAGTGCAGTGAGAGAGGTCGGCGATAGTGTCAACAACTTATCGATCGTTTCGGCCGGTTAATTACAACTGTCCCCGTCATTATTATCACCTCGCGCGCGATAATTCCGCCGTTGGGTCCGCGGAAGGTTGCCCGTTGATTTCATAACGCCGCGCGGCTCTTAACTTCCGTTTCGAAAGAATCACTATGACAGTCGAAATGTCAAACGAAAGCTTTGCAGCAGTTATATCACGCGTAAAAATATTTCACGAGATTATACCGTTTCATAATACATATAGCAGGTTACATAAACGCGTATTCTTATTTCGTTGCTTTCAGCCGACGAAACGCTCTGCAAGAATTGAAATGCATAAAGGGAACTTCGGAAGAATGGGAAGAAAGACGTCACCGGGCTTTGCTTTTGTAAAATGCAGTTGCTTGGTACCGCGCGCACAATCCGCTCACTGTTTATATAAATAATATAAACGTTACAGATTTCCGCGCGTTCAGACTGTACTGCGGTTTCACGTTCGTTCGGCAGCACACAAAGCGTTTCGGGCGCGCGAAAAAAGGAACGGCAAGAATCGATAACGCGATTTTTTTCCCGGAGATTATGCCTCGCTCGCGTGAGCGTCCCTCGAAGCATTACAAATCGCCTGGAGAGCCACAAATAACACGCCTCCGTTAATTTAATACAGTCAACCGTTCATCGGCCTTCGTCGCCGGGCTCTAATGCAAGGGGGGGAGGGGAGGGGGAGGGAAGGGGGGGGCACTGGCAATCGCGACCCCCGCGATCCCTGTAATTTCGCGATTTCACGTAGTCGGACGACGATTCCGGCAGCCGGTCTCTCTCTCGACGGTTAATAACACCGGGAATATTTATCACGGTTTACGATTGCTCGATCGGCTTTCAACGGCTCTCCGCCCCGCGACCCTCCCCCCCTATCTGCAATTCAACTTACGCGGCTTTACTCGAGTCCCGAGCCGGCTCGAATAACGGGATCGCTCGTCGGGTAATCCGAGGTGCTGATTCTTTATGATTTAATTGATCGCTCGGCGAACCGTGCCGATACACCTGCCACCCTTCCGATGCATAATTCTTTTTTACTTGGCCTGTAACGAGCACGCGAAAACTTGTAAAATAATGTAAGCCGAGTGAAGCTTTTCACTGCTTCGTTATAAATGCAAGATCTTTCTCTCTATTGAGGTACGAACATCTAGTTTAAATAATGTTCACGACAGTCGTTCAAAAGTTATTTTCTTTATTACTTTTCTGATAGTAGCTTCGAGTTTTCATCATTAAACTTTACATTTCATCAGATTTCTTTGACATTTCGAAATTGTGAAAGTTGACATCAGAACTATATAGATATTGCTTAAAATGCAATTATATAATTTGATTATATACCCTGCAACATATTGGGAAAAATTGTTCAATTTTCTTGTTATTTAACTCTCTTAGTACCGGCCAAAAGTGTCTGTATCTAAACGAAATGTTTATAACTCGTTTGACGAAGTTTGATAAAGTTACAGAAAGAAATTGCAAGAATTTTGAAAAGCCTGATAAATAACAAATACAAAAAGGGAGAAATAACCGCAAGTGTAGTTGATGCGACATAAAATACTATATAAAAAAAAAGGGAGAAGAAATAAGAAATGAAATTGTTGTTTGATAAAAATATTAAGAAAACTATCTTTTCAACAATAGCCAACAACGATATATCGTTGTTCGGTGCTAAGAGGGTTAAATTGCAATTATATAATTTGATTATATACCCTACAACATATTGGAAAAAATTGTTCAATTTTCTTGTTATTTAAGTACAGCTAATTTGATGCTGCAAAGAAATTCTTCGCTCGCAAAGTGATAACTCGATTAAATAAAAATCACGTCGAGCCGCAAACGAATAACTCCCACGCGCTGTTCAAATAAAAACGCGCATCGTTTCCAATTTACTATAGAATTTGGTATTATTCCGCGATTGTACAGGCCGAAAGATTTATTCGATATAAATAAAACAGTTGGCCGAATTCTAAAAGAATATTCGATCGATACGGCGGGGAACTCTTATAAAATCATTTTTAACGAATGTATGAGAATCGGGACGGATCAAAGGAATTTCGTGGTCATCTATAGACCGATCGAAGATTAAAGGAATAATTACCGTGGACAAACCCCCCCTCCCCTCCTCCTCCCCCACCCTCCGCGCGGGGTCCTTCGCTCCCGTCGATTTCGCGGAATCCTTATTCCCATTTGTCAGTGTTAACAGGACGTCGGCTTTGATCCGACGTAGCCCGCAATTTGCAGAACGGCGGCAATTTGCAGGGGCAGCGCGGGAACAAAGGCCGTTAGCTAAGTAATGGAATAAATGTTTGACTCGAATCGAGTTGTTGAAAGAGCGGACGGGCCGGTGTTTAGCCGGCTCGGTTTTCCATTTAGTCGACGGCCGGACCTGTTATCGCCGACAATAAAAATGTTCCGTGATACACGGTATCAAAGCAGCCCGGGACGGATCACGCGAAGATAGCCGAGGCTCGGAGAAAGGGAGAACCATGGTGGGTGGGTGGAGAGAGGGAAAGGGTTGAAAAGCCAACAGCTCGTTCGCGAGTCTTTGTTCGCGACGCGATTCGTTCGTAAAAACACGATCGAATAACACGTTGGCTCGCGTGAACCGTCGCCCCGACCGGCCCGTGGAACGACGGGTTTTGTCGCGAGCACGAGAGAGAGAGAGAGAGAGAGAGAGAGAGAGAGAGAGAGAGAGAGAGAGAGAGAGAGAGCGGATCAAGCCCTTCAAGCCCTGCGCCACCCCTCCCCGCACAATGCCCGCTCAATAGTTAACGTCTTTGAACCCCTCCCGGTCGTTTCCCCGAACTTTCAACCTCTGACCTTTGCGCGGAAAGGGGAACGCTTCCGTTTAATCAGCCGGCGTGTCGCGCGACCGCGTTCCCGCGAGCCGCGCGATTTTAAAACCGCGCATTCAACGCGCCCCGGAGCAAGAAGTTCGCGGCTTCTTTCAGCTTCCGGTGAAACGCGGACGCCGCCATTGACGCGGTATTAGGTCGCAGTCTGTGTCTTCCTCGTCGCCGACATAGTTCTATTTCGGTGAGCTGCCTTTTTTTCCGAGGCGCTCGTCGGTTTCAACTATTCTCTTTACCGGACCGTTCCTCTTTTTTTTTATAATTGTTATCTTCCTCGCACGATTTACGGAATACTTCGGAAAAAGCCGAGTTTAATTCATTTATGTCAGAATTGTATACATCGTATATAACATATAATAAATATTTACAGATTGGAAATACTATTGCCTCGCGCTCAATTAATAAACATAATTAGAAAAAGAAATAAATGTATATTTCATCCCCGTGTTTTACAATTAATGCGAGCGATTTTTATTTTAGTGCTGAATTTAGTACGCCTGTTAAGTAATGCTCGGAGAATGTACAGGATTCTTTTAAATATCATACAGTTTCTGTTAAATAATATTTTAAAAATGTATTTAAATCTTTCCAGCAGATTTAATTGGTGCAACGATGAAAGCAAAAAGCGTTTTAAAAATTGTTTCTTCCCGGCGTTCATCCGACGCACGGAACACAATATAGTTTTAATACTGTAACGAAAGACACAAACAAGCGGACGTCGTAATTAAAAACTAAATGGCCTTAAATGGAAGCAGCAGTAGCCTTGGATGAATTTTTCCCAGATTCGCAAAAGCCACGGTTTAGTTTACTTGTCTAATGTACAGGGTGGAAGTAACTTCGTGCGTGAGGTCATCCGCAACTTTATGGTTTTATTAACATCTCAAGCGTGCATTTAATAAATGCAGGAAGGGAAAGGCGGACTTTCTAGCACCTGTTGTTCCAACAATATGATCGATAATTTTATCAATATTCGTAGCGCGTGTTTAATAAATACCGCGGAGCGTACAGAAATAGTACAAACCGAGTACTTCTAATGATCTTAATTAAATAAAGAGTTATAATTAATAATAAATCTCACCTTGTCTTGATAAATAATAAAATCAACTAAATTAAAAATTTCAATTATTAAAATTCAATTAAATACAATTAAAAATAATAAGTTTACAGAAAAATTATTGACATACAATGGATAAATAAATCAAAACCTCAGTGATAAAACTAATATAATTATAGGTATAATTACATAGTAACCCTTATTAACTTTTTCAAGAAAGAAAAACTCTTTATTTAATAATTTAATTACATCTCTAAAAGGCTGTAAAATTCCTAAAAATCCCACCTCATTATGACCCTTACGATTTTGAATATAACCTAAAACTTTACGCTCAAAAAAAGTTAAAAAAGCCATTGAAATTATTATCTTTTTAATTAACATCTTATTAATATTTCCAGAATACTGGAAAATATAATTAAAGAGTCACGGAACAACTGAAGTATTTCCTTCTTTGAAATTACATAAAAACGTTTCTCTACTTCGCCATTACAGGCAACACAGTCTTCATTTTCACTTCCTATGTTAATTGCGGCGTCGCTATAAAGATTTTTTGCCGCGTTATTATTATTGAGAAATATTCTTGGACACCTCCGCGCGTGTATTTTCTCAATCTTCTCATCCGTGAAATAATTATTTATAATCGCACACATATTTTTATCTCGCCCGTATTATTCGCAAAGAGTCCGCGGAGCCGTGTACCTTGTAATTTCATTTATATCCGACGCGGAACACGTTCGCTCGGAGCTGAAACGACGATAAAACGAGAAAATTCGAGAGGAACAATTTTCAGAACCCGGTGTCTCGAGCAATCAACGGGGACAATGGCGGATCCCTTACAGTTCTTTTTTCCACCGCTGACAGGCCGCGCGTTACATTTATCCCGCGTCTCACCTGCGCCGTCGAGAAACTTTCCGACGGGATCCCGTCTTTCGAGACGTTTATTTTTAACGGCCGTTCGAAAATCGTGCCTTTCGCGCCCGTTCACCGCATTGTCGTCGGGCATTTGCTCCTTCCTCGAGGGCGTGGGCGGGGGAAAAAACGCACGGCGAACGTCGTCGGAATTGCCTTCGTTAAGAACGGCGACACGCGTCCCGTGTTTTAATAGCGCTGTCGGAGAGCCGCGGTTAGAGTAATTAATTCCGCGGCGCGCAGAAAACGATACGCGACGACGCGTTCTGTCCGCTCTCTAATTCGTCAACGCGAGCTCGCCTTTCGAATTCAGATTTCCGACGGGGGTCCCGCGATTTAACGCCGAGCAGAGTGATTATTTCGCGAGTAATTGTTCGCCAGCCGTAAACATTTCATTGCCTAATTTCATTAAAAAGTATTTAAGATTTGTTTCCTCTTCGAAGCCGACGCTGTTCGCAGACTTGTTAGAAAGACTTTTTAACAATGAAAATCTCGAACGCATTTTTCTGTTCGCGTGCTTTAAACGTTTATTCTGTTGTCGAACTGTAAAAGATCGATCTCGATTGTCTGCGAATTATTTTGCAATCAGGACTTGTTGGCGCTCTCAATGATAAATGGTTGTTCGATTTTGTAAAAAAATGTCGAAACGAGCCAAGAAATAATTTAATAAGGACGAACGTGTGATCCAGTACGCGTATATATATTTCTTTCATTGCTCGTAATAGCAGAGCCGATTATCTCTCCGGAAGCCACATATCACGGCGCAGTGTTTGCAAGATTTTTTCGAGCTGGCATCAGCTTCCGAGCTTTTTCTCCTTCGATTGGTCCGATAGGGCCGCGGCTGTTGCCAAAAGCAGGCTTTATGAAACCAGTTTGTATTCCGGGGAACGTTAATACGTCGGTGTGTGTGTAACCGTTGATAGCGCTCGAGAAGCGTGTTTTCACAAGAGAAACTTCGTCAATTTGCATTGCCGTTCCACCCGGCAAACAAACCGACAATCGCTTCCATATTCCTCGAACGGAAAAATATCTCGAATCGATAAAAACGGCGGCGCGATTCGAAACATATTTTTCCCAGCAGACGTCATCGCTTCATCTAAATCCGGCGCGGAAAAATACTCCGGGCAAACAGAGAGAGATAGCAGAATTCGCCGTTATCACAGAACAAACAGTAATCCTCTCGGCAAGCGATCCAATTTTCGTAATTCATCGGGCAAATAAGCTCGCGCGCAGCCGACGGAGGCTCGAACTCGCGCGAGGACGCGCAACGGATTTATCGTCGCGGTCTTTCCCGCCTCGTTTCTTTCGCTTCCGATTACCATAACGAATCCGCCGACCTGCGCGATCCGAGCAGATTCGAGCGGAAGGTTCCTCGAGCGGCGCGATTGATACGCGGGCCTCGCGCGCCGCAGATTGCCGGCGGCGCGAGCCGGGCTCCGTTTTCCAAAGACGTTCCCCGGGCGGGGGTGAAAAACTTCGCTCCCCCGCGGGGTTCGTCAAACCAGCCGGAATTATCTTTTAAGCGCCTCATCACTGTCGGCCTGGCTGCCGCGCAGCTTCCGCTCCACCTCTTGGCAGGAGAAGCGCGCGTATTTGGTCAGACGTCTAGACACTTCTATCCGGCGAAGGGGCGTCCACGCTCGGGCCTCGTGTCTCCAAGGACGGCCGAAGGGAAAGCAGTTCTTATCTTCCTAGCCCCCGAGCCTGCAAATCCACCTTCCCGATTCGCCCGTTTGCGAAACCGATGTACACTCGGTCTCTCCGGGGAGAGCGAGAGGGGGCGAGGGGTTCGAATCGTCGAAAAATCGATAGCCGTGGCTCGAACCTTCCACTTTCACGGTTCGTCGTTAATTTTCTTCGGATTTGTTTTTAGGGCAGCGTGATTTGGATATAACTGGTGAGAAACTGGAAGCAAGTGTTTTGTCAAAAATTGTGCACATTGATTGGTGGTTTGGTATATTTTGTTCGATATTGTTATAGGAACGAAGGCAGAAGATTTGTCTATGCAACGGCATTTTGAAAGCGGTCGTACGTCATTTTTTAATAGTTTTATGGAACGAAAATGGGGAACACTTTGTTGTGTGTTTTATATCGTTGTAACGTTGACAGGGCAACTTTTATTCAAAGTTTAACGGAGCGATGAGAAATTGTGTGACTGTGATACCTGACAGGATGATAGATAAAGCATTGGTTACGTAAGAGAAAAAGGCGTGTATCTTGAACTTCTTATCCATATTTATAGCGGTACGTTGGCGGAGTATCAGAAAAGCAAATCTGGAGGAGAAAGTTAGCAGAAGAAGTTTAATCGTGAAAAATATTTGTTAAGCCACTAAAACGTAATATTGTTAATAATTTGTTACATAATTTAATATATAATATTATAGATTATATAATATCATATAATATTAATAATATACTGATTATATAGTATTATATAATTTATTTATTGCTAACAAATAATTCAAGAAAGCTTTGGCACTGGAAGAACGAAGATCACACTCTTCAATCACAATAACTGTGAAAGAATTAACTTTCTTGTTATATTGACAAGTCTTTATTTTTATCTTCCCAGCTATTAGTTTCTAGGGTAACATAACATTGTTAAAATATACTAAAATAATTACTATAAAATGACACCGAAAATACATTGAAACAATTAACCAACCATCTCAGTGTACATATACAAATTTCTACAATCGTCAAAGGGTTCCTTTATTCGGAGGATTAAATATTTTTCAACGTCGTTCATCGCCTGAATGGAAATGAAAAGCGTCGCGCACGGTTTGGTCTTCGATTCATTTGGAAAATGAAGTTTCGTGCACAGTGACGGCATTGTTTCGTAGCCGTGACTGCGAGTAAACCGTCGCTCAACAAATTGCTGTGAATTCGTGACGCGCCGTTGCTGTATCATAGGGAGTCCCTCTCATTCCCGTTTGCACGACTATACATACATACATATACGGTTGATGCGCGAATAAATTATTTCCTGTAACACGCGGCAGAGACGAGAGCGAGGTTAAAATCGTATGTTTAATAACAATGTTGCGGAACGGGAAACGCACCCCGAGCAAACCCGTGCATACGTTAATTTCAATAATCCGTCGCGTTTTTTATTTGCGCGGATTGCGGAAAATCGGGAATCCGTGATCGATCGGAAAAGACAGTAATACCAGATTTCAATAAATGATTATTAACTGTCGCGAGTTTTGAAAAACTGTTTTATCTCGTTTTGCAGCGGTACTTTTGACAATCGGAGAATTGATTTGTTTCGTTTGTAGAAATAGAATTGTTATCAGTTATTCGATGAATGGTTATTTAAGTAGAATATTGTAAATTATTTTACAGCATCTGATGTAACGATTGAAATTGAAAAAATTAGTTTAGAAAGAATAATGCTAAACTTATGGTGCTAGTCAAAGAGAATAAGTCTCAAATTCTTTCTATTAAAATTTTTGTAATTATGAAAATACTTTCACAGAGAATAATTAAATAAATATCTCTACTCAAGCATACATTATTGTAGGAAGTGACGAGAAGTATATAAATTCAACCTTGTCGTTCTTCCAAAGCAACACTCACATATAGTGCTCAATAAGTTTATTATTTCAGTAAATTCTCTACAACTGTCCCTCAGCTTTTAAACAAAAATGCACAATTTGGAAAGAGGAGATACGATTATTCGAGCCCCGCGGCTCGCTTTTCTAGTTGTTGACAGTCGCAGAGAAATTACTGTAATTCTACGCTGTTCAGATTACAAAAGCACGCGCGTATTTTTCAAAGCGACGCTACCGTACAACATTGTCATTCTACGAGCTAATATAACAATGAATATAAAAATAGCAAAAACAAATTTATTTGCAAAAAACCGTCATCGGTCGAGAGATATTCAGACATAAAGTCAGAGGTGACTTGCGACCGTTAAGGGTTAACGAACTCTTCTCCAATAAGACGATAATTAAAAAAGATTATATAAATCTAACACACCTTCTTGGTCGTGCAGACTCGAAGTGGAACGGTTCGAAGGAACGAATCCAGAAATTAGTCCGACTAGTCGTAATCGTAATTAGAGAAGCCGCACAATTAACGGTAGCGAAAGCAAACGGCCGCGCGACTGTCAAACAGTGATTTTTTTTCTACCGAGAAGCGTGGCCGGTATCTTCCGCTGCTCGTTAAGTATAAGTAATTACGATATTATCTGGGCGGCGATAAAAGGAACGCGGCCGTTCAAGCTCACAATCCCGTGTTATCGTCTTACTCATCGCGGCTAGCCTGAAAAAGGACCCCCACCAGGTGCGTCTACACGCGGCCGGCGCGGCGTGTCGTTATCACTATCAATAGCCCCGATACGCTCTCGCGGGGCTGCCAGGGAGGGTGGTGGAGGCGGACGGACACGCGAGAGAGCAAGAGAGAGAAAGAGAAGGAGAGCGAGAGAGAGAGAGAGAGAGAGAGTGTGGCACGTAGGCGGCGTGTGCAAGCGCGTTGCAATAAACCACGCTTTATCGCCTTACGGTTGAAACTTCTCGAGCACGCTCGCGTGGTTGTTGAACCACACACAGGTTCATTGGCTTCGGACCGCGGCTAGAAAATAGCGTGGACACGTGCCACGCGCACGACACCTCGCGCTCAGCCGAAGCTTCGTCAATCATTTTCCTTAATTTTTTCTCCCGACCACCTTTCTCCCGTCGTTCGCCGACGGTCGCGCGCCCCGGGGGGTCGCCATCTTGGAGACTGGGTAAGTAACGTTATCTCTGCGATACGCTTTATTGACGGAACCGATTATGTTGCAACCAGGCTTTATTCGTTCGATATAATACAGCTAACCGGATTGTCCAACGTTGCTGTTAACATTTTTTATTTATTCAGCAAATTTTGTAAATGATTAACTTGTCTTCAACATTACCGAAACTTCGTAATCTCTGTTTTTATGGTAAAATTTGTTCGAAAAACACGAGTACGAATAATCGCATATGCAGAACATTTTCGAACCGATTAATTATCTGGTCGAAGTTATTAACTCGTTGGCGATTCTCTTTGTGAATTTTCAACGAGTACGATTCCGCCGCTGTTATAAAATGACAAATATTTGTCGCTCGTTTAACGTAGTTCCAGCGTTAATTATCTTTGCCTTGAAACGACGCGGGACCTTTTCAAATGTATTTCGCGAGGCACGCGAAAAAGTTTTTAATGGCACGTGGCAAAAACAACAAAACTGTTTGCTCGACTGTTTTTTTCATTAACCTTTAAAAAGTTGTTATTTTTCTACGAAAATATTGGATTTTGTTTACGGAAAAAATTGTTGCGCGCAGCGTTGCAGTTTATCTAAAAATGGTTAACGTTATGGATTGATCGAATTATCGCGAGACGAGCAACATTGTCCTCGTATTCGCGGCGATCGGCGAGTACGCGTGTCTTCGCTGGATTTAATCCGATCAGTCTCGCATCGAGGAGTTCGACATCTTCAAAGAACGCGATTTTATTCTTCGAAGTTTCGTTATTATTAGATCGCGGACAGAGAGAGAGAGAGAGAGGCTTTCTCCATTATTTAACGAGGATGAAAATTGCAGGGAACCCCTTCTCCGGCGGTCGCGCTCGGCGAAGTTAAAAATAAAACGAAACTCTCAAATCTACGTCCGAGTATCACCGTTGTAAACTGCGGGCACTCGTGCGCCGTATCAAGGCCGCGCTTTTAAAACAAGCCGCCTCTTATCTCGTAGCGAAACCTTGTCCTGCACACTCGGCAATTACCGAGTTGTCGCGAACGCGTTTCGATAAGTTTTGCCAGCGACGCTTTCATGAAAACAGGATGTAAATATCATCTTATCGTGTCCACCGGGACGAACAGCTTTAAGTTTCGTTGAACTTTATTAAAGCACGGCCGTTCGCAATCTTCCCGTTTCCATTTTAATTACGCAGCGCCCTCGCATTATTTCCCCCGTATCACTTTGTATCCGGCGAATAAACTCCGGCAAAATAAATACGTCGTCAAAGCCCGGTTTGCGGGTTTCATATTTTTCTTTATCTGGCTCGGGCCCTTTATTACGGTAACGAGCTTCTGGGCAATCTCTCTCCCTCTCTGGACAATGTTCGTTTAAGAGATGCTACGCAATCTAGTAATGAAACTTCCCCCGTTATTATTTTTACTTCCTCGGACGTCGCTGAATCGATCTTAATCCGATCTTGACTGTGCTATTGGACCGACAAGTTTAATTATATTAATTACTCTTTTCGGGAAAGACGTCTGCAACGCTAGTTACAACAACTTTCCACTTAACGCCTATAATTTAATGCTTACAGATCACAATATACGTGTTGAATTTCTCTCGCAATAATATTAAATAAATAACGAAATTGTTCCTCGACGAGTTCCACGCTTTCCGCGCAGCTGCGCCAACCGAAATGTCTGACATAGCAGCAAACACGTTTAGGTACACGCGCCGCGTGTCGATTGCGCTCGGAATCGCGGAGCCCGAGCCAAACATTCGCGGCTCTCGGCTCCTAATCAACGACGGTTGAAGTAGCCAAGAATTTGTCACGGGCAAACGAGTCTCCGAGCACGCTGGCACCGGGCGCGTCTTGGATTATTCATCGGGGCCCGATCGTGATCGGGAACCGGCCGGCCGGCCGACTGGCCGGTTCGATCGAAATCGGACAATGCACGTGGGCACGTGGACACGCGAGCCGGTTCAGTGACCACCGCGGCTCGATCGAACTGGAAAATGACCGTGTCCGTAGTCAGAGACTACGTGCTAAGGTTTCAATTCGGATAAGAGGTCGCGAACCGTTTCTTCACCCCCCGCGCACCCGAGACGCGGATTTATGCGACACCGTGAATGAGAATCCGCGTCGGGGATCGTCGCGCGGGGGTGAACGCGTGACGTGGAAATATGTGCGGGGGTGGAGACGGTTTTACCTCGTGAAACCCGAGCTGTATTTCGTGGAAAAATGTATCGGGAAGCGGTCGTTGATATCGTTTCGTTTAACACGGTCGCTCCCACGCGGTGTCCGTGAAATACGCACGGAATCAGAACAAGTTGTTCAGTACCGTAACGATGAATAATAAAATCCTGTTGCAAGTTTTTTTCCACCTCGTAAGCAAAGATTTACAGAAGTGGTTGTAATAAACATTTAATCTCGAAATTATGCAACATTTAAAGTGTTAAATGAGACGGTATTTTAGGGAGTATTTTTACAGATTCGCTATTTCGTTTCACGTCAAAGCAAAAATTTATTTTTGGAGCACCATATTGCTCGGGAATTTCCAAAATTATTGAACCGTATCGCTGAAGCAACGCGCAGAAATGCCTCTAGCTTCATTTTATAGATTTATTATTATAAATAGAATATCGAGTGTGTTGGGTTAATATCCCTTCTGCTTCGTTAATTAAAGATTCTTCGTTCTCAATAATTCCGCTAATAAAACGAGACATTTTTTTTCTATCTCTAGGTCTTCAGTTACTTTAATCTGTAAATTTCGATAAAAGAGAAATCAAAGTTCCGATTTGTACGAAATCACTCTTTCTTATAGTGCAAGGAGTGACATAACCTTACTTTCTACGAAGTGAGTATTAGTTGTACTAAATATTATTTGGATTAGTTAATAATCCAAATTTTTAGCGATATTTTATTTGAAAAAAATCGAAACTAATTTTTGAAATAAAATGCCACTTCCAGTGGCAATCGATCAACGCTACAAGACCGCAAAATGGCGGGAGGATCGCTTAATATTATTAGTAAATCTTCTAAGCACTCAAGAAAAATTGGATAATTAAACCTGCAGACTTAATAATTAATAACAGAGTTTCTAGCAAGTAATGCTGTAGACATTTAGCGTGTCGAAGGAAATCGTAATTAGTGTAAGTAGAATCAGTCCACCCTAGTCAGACATCTGTTACTTAATATCACGAGAGCCTCGTCCACTATTTAATAATTCGTGATTCCCCTATTTGCTTCGTTTCGCTGTCCGCGTTTCTCAATCAATACGGCTAAAAATACTGCAAATAGTAATATATTAACCTTGTCTCATAAATAAACAACGTACAAAAATGCTCGATACCATCCAGCTATCCTTCCGTTACCATGTCGAACGCGTCGGAATCGAAACTGTAATCGCAACGCGATTAACAATTCGCAATCTGATTACGCCGGATGGTTAACATACGTTCGATTATGTCCTTTGCTCGCTCGGCAACGATTATCCGTGGCTCGGCAACGCGACGGCTTCGCAGGAGTTACATCACGGCGTCTCGTTCGACGGTGCTCCGAGTGCTCAAAGAATTAACGGGCAGGATATAATGACCGGGATCGAAGTAGAAAATGACGGTGCCGTGTCAGACCAGACATACTACACTTTCCGCCAGCTTTCCGGCCATCATACTTATCAATCTTCGCGCCGGCACCGTTCGTTCTTACCGGATTCTATTACTAATCTATTCCGCCGCGTGGAACCCGAACACTGGAAGACAGAAATTATTCGTTTTAATCTTATCCACGGCGATCGACCGCTCCTCGAAAACCTACACTTCCCAATTATATTTCTCGTTTCGCCGGGGTCTTATCGTTCACGCAACGCACGCGAGACGCATTAATTAAATTCCGCCCGACTTATGAAATTTCCAATTCGCCCGCACTTGATCTCGACGCGAATATTCATGGAGTTAAACGCGTTCGAGTTGACGCAGACAAATTTCCATGAGAAATCTGATATTGGGGTCGTTTATGTACTATTGTCGTCTTTGCCGTGGTTTTATCGGCTGAGCACGAATTTCGGCCGCGTGTATCGAATTTCCTTGTCAAGCAAAGACAAGTAGGTGAGATTGATATTTTTGTTTCGTCTGTGAATTATTGATTCCAATCGATAGTTTTACAGCGAGTGATCCGTCAGCTCTATTTTCACTCTTCTTCAACCACTAAAAATTGCGAAACGATAAATTTGCTATTACTTAAAATTAGAGAAAAATAATAAAATAAGGATTACACAACTTTTTATCAGAACTCATAATAAATATTTAGAAAATACATTTTGTAGTTCTTGGTCACTGTTTCTTTAATACTTGCAAGAAATTCAAGTCATTCGCTCCGATTTTAGAAAGATTTTTCCTTTTTAAAAGAAGAAATATTAGTTTCACCCTAAGGGTTGTATAATCGAAGAAATCATCGCGGCAATTTAAGTGAAACTAGTTCTTTGTCAACACAACGAACGGTCTGTAAAAATGAGAGCATGGCGTCTGGTTGACGACAACGAAAGCACCTTTTTTTCCGGGGGAAAGGAATCAACGCCGAGCATTTACGAGAGTTCAACGAATCGTGGCACGGACGAAAGAGTGTCGGAGACCCACCGAGTGCAAATAGTTCAGGGATCGATGTCCGTTTTTAGCCTGCGAGCGCCGGTCAGCGTCGTCCGACGGGTCAGCCGAGTCGATATTAAATCGCAAACATGAATCGAAGTCGCGACGACGAGGTCGGCTCTATGCGCCCGTGTTGATAACCTACTAGCCCGATCCCTTTATTTCTCGTCGAATATTAAAGTCGATCCCCGGCCGGCGGATTAGCTCCTCGACTACGGCGATGATCAATCGGCGGGTGTCCTCGGCCAGTTCCAGCCGGATGGTCGTCTAATTAATTTTCAAAGTCACCGGGCACAGACGCGGCCCCGGCCGTTATAATTCGATGAGGCGAGTCTTCCATTACGGTCGGTCGATTTCGAGCATGAAAATACGCTCCGCGAGAAATTATTAAGGTTAGCCGGGGTGTCGGTCCCGCGAGAACACGCTCGATCTGTCCGCTCGAAAGTTGCTCCACATTCGGTGACCTTTTCCAGGGACGGTCGGCGAAATGTCAGGGTGCTACGCGCCCGGTGAACCACGGGGGAAGAAGACCGGTCCAAACAGTCGTCCCAGCGAATCGTACTCGCCGAGGGTAGACTACTTTTGCAGCTTTTCAGCGGCCATTGCAATGGCAGTGGCGATTTTGACCGTGAGCAAAAATTGATGGTCGTCTCTTGGACGCTTCGATTGCATATAACTTTTAAGACTGTTTATAGTTATAAGAACTACGACACTACGTATAATTGATTGCGGAAACATGCGGAGTTGCGGTAAAAATAGATCAGAAATGTTCAAAGCGTCAATTCGGAAATATTACAATTACAATTAATATTACAATTTTTTTGCGTATGCCGAGCGCTTCCAGTCTGTCTACTAGTAAATAATAATGATTATAAAACCGTGCAAAATTAGAAGAATTTCTAGTCATTAGAAAGTAATATGAAATTTTAGAAAATTGAATAGCTGACTTCTGCGTTTTATATTTAATCGTGACAATTTATATTTCGCACGGTGAATAGGAAATTCCTAATCGCACACGTCCATTACCGAGCGAATTAGACTTCTGAAAGAAAGAAAGAAAATGTGTCTCTCAACGGATCAAGACAACAACCATTTCACCCGACTATCTGCATTGCACACAGAGGATCGATAAAATCACCGACCGCACAAGTCTTGAACTTGCAGAAAAAAGGTTGTACAAGAAAGACATCGGGTCTTACGATTAATCCAGGCAATTTCTGCTACCCACGGTCCATTGATCGCGCGCCACTTAAGTGAAATCGATGAGAATACCGAATACAATAGACGAGGATTTGCGAAATCGTAAATAAAGATTTGAAAAGAAAGGAACTCCGTCCTGCACTCGATGCAGACAATTTCCACGTTGCTAAAGATAGAAGTACTAAATAAAATCGACGAAGTAACTAAAAATCGTGAAAGGATATCGTAAAGGAACGAAAAAATTTTGTCTGCTATTCGCGCATTGAAAAGCGAGACTACAGAACGATTTTAACGGTGGATTTCGAAATCGTCGGGAAAGATTCCAGCGGAGAGAAATCGCGTCTTACAATTTCGCATGATGAACGATCCGGCAAGGACTAATTACAATTAGCTAAAGAGTGAAGAGCAGCCGAAAGCTTTCATCGGGACGCAGCTAGGCGAGCAACGCTCATCAACCAAATCGAATGAATTCACGGGCCGTGGTCCCGAAGAAATTGGACGTTCCGCCGACGAATCGTTTTCCCCTCGTTTCCCGGTTAAGTTGCATTTAATGCAACCCCTCCGGCGCATCGCGGCGGTCCGACCGGATGCCGGCTGTTTTCTCATTAAGGAATGGAAAGTTTCTTGCCCCGGAATGGGACGCGGCGAGGACGAGGACGAGCGATGATGACGACGACGACGACGACGACGACGACGACGACGACGACGGCAACAATATGGCGAAATGAATATCAGGGAAATATCCGTGAACGCTCGGCCGAACATAAGAATCCATTATCGGGCTTAATATCTCAGGCACTCGGTCCCCCGCGTCCCTTTATTCCTTTTCCGGGCGACGCTTTATTAGCGTCTCGTTTTTTGCCGGGAATGAAGAGATTCTCCGTCGGCCTGCTCTCTCTCTCCGTGTCAGCTTCGTGCCGCGATTTCAATGGGCGACGGTTAATTTGTTTCCCTGGATCCGATCGGGTCGGATCGTCGATCGGCTAGGAAATAAAACGGAATTGCTGCGGAGTAGGTATAGAAAGTCGGACGGAAAAGGTCGCGAGGCATTTTGATGCCGTTTGTAGAAAATCGATCCCCAGTTTCCGTCATAGTATCATTTAACTTCTTGCCCCGGCAGAATTTTCCCGGGTCGCGTATTTATACGTCAAGTATCGAGCAAGCTCCGTCGCCTGAAAAATATGAACGTTCGAACAATTGAGCAGTTACTTGTCGTCACATAATAGAAACCCTTCTAAAAATCTCATCTTAACTAGATCTCTAACATATAAAACCTGTTTAACTAACAGCGAATTCAGAAATCAGAATAATCGTAGAACTAGTACATGAAACAACCTAACCTTGAATACAATTAACTTAAATTTACCTTAAATTTACATAAAATTTGAAACAAATTCGCACAGGCGCAGACTTTCTAAAACAGGAATGTTTAATCTCGCGTGCGACATGTTTGCCGTCTTGCTACGTCAACCGAGAGAAGACATCCGAGTGCACAGGGTCAAAGACCTTCTGAAAACAGAAGCCGTCGCTCCAAGTTGATGTGCGTTTGCATACGTGTCGATACGTGTGTCCGCCTCTTTGTGAATTAGATTCGACCGGCTCTAAATTCAGCTACCCTTCCCGGAGTTTCCACCCGAACAAAATTGGGTTACAGGCGGTTAACAGAGGCTGCCGATGGCGTCGAATCGTTGCGTTAGCTACTCGCCACATTGCGCCAGTTTTTCCATATGAAATTGCCCGTTCTACTTTGGCGCAACGATTTTCTCCGGTGCCGCACTGTTTCCACACACATATATATATATACGCACGGTTTAATAGACCGATCAGGGCCGGTGATTAAGATAACGTACTACGGGCTAAAGCGAAGGAAACAGGTTTCGTAGAGCGTTACCCCGTTGATCCTCGTTAAATAAAACCGTCCTAGGCCCTCGAAGCGGTAGCTTATTTTCAATCAGCCTCCCTCCCTCCCTCTCTCTCTCTCTCGCTTTCTCTTGCTCTCTCTCTTACTCTCTCGGCTCTTCTCTCCGTTTCTCACTAGTTTGATAGCGGTCGTGGCGGGACAGCGACGTACCGTCACGCAATCATCTGTGCTTAATCTTATCTTCGCCCCTAAACCGGGAAGCCGCGTGGAACACGGCACGAGTGCGGAAATACCGTTCGGGCTCACATTATCTTCTACTCGGCCGGCCGTAAGTAGGAATCACGAGAGATCGATCATTCTTGCGAAACAACGCGACCGGTGGTATCGATAGCCCCGTAACCTTGCGAAATTATTGAACGACCGGCGCGAGTGGAAAACGCTTTATGCCAACGATCGCTTCCGGCCGTATTAGACCGATACGACTGGCCGCGATCATTTGACCGTGCTCCGGCTCTGATAACGTTAGAAACAATTGGAAATTATTAGCAGAAACTGCCCGTTAATCTGGGAAGGTCGGGACGCAGAGACTAAAGCAGGGAATGGAAGTCTGATCAATCGTGTCCCATCAATCTCTGCTAGAAGATCCGATGGATTTTTAAATTTATTTCTCCCTGTAAATAAATATAGAGTCGTTTTACTATATTTAGGTGTACACTCCCTGTGTAAGCAAAATTTTTGAACCATTATTCTTAAATGTCTTCAACGTCTTTGAAACTTTGTTTTACCGAAATCATGCGAATCCACGAATTTCTGCAACCATCGTCTGTGCCATAATAAAGTGAAAACTTTCCACTTTATAGTTGTAAAACGCCAATTGCCTTCAAACTAAATACCAACTGCAGACGTATGTACATCCCCTGAATCACGGCTCCTATAATTTAAATGCTTATTTGATCGAAGTTCGAAAAGTTTCTAAACTATTTCACTCGACGATTTACCATTACTGCAAACACCGCAAAGAATGAAACCGAAGCGATCGTTTACTTCTACGTTTACGGTGTATTGCACCCCGTCATACTGTATTTCCAAGCGACAACACATTTCCCATGGAGGGGGGGTTGAGTTTGACGAAATCGACTTTTGACCGACCAGCTGTGTCGAACGCTGGCGCGTCGCCGTAAATTGTGGGGAGAGAGCAGCAGGAAGAGGGCACATTGCATCAGGAATTAAATCAACGCACCTTCGTTGATGGAGATGATGGAAACAAGATGGAAGGGAACGGAGGGGAGGATGTGCGGAAGGACGACGATAACCGAGTTGTGTAGATTGGAAAGAGGACGAAAAAGCTTGGAATAGATGTAGTAAAAGCAAGAGGATGCAGGGGACACAAGAGCAGCAGCAGCAGCAGCAGCAGCAGCGGCAACGGCAGCAGCAGCAGCAGGAGGAGGAGGAGGAGGAGGAAGAGCAACCATGGTGGGGGATCAATTTAGAAGCCGTGACTCACTCGACACGGTGACGTCGTTAGCGCACCCCCTTTCGCCCGCCCCTTTTGCCCCTAAAAAAAGAAGAAAAAAAAGGAGAGAGAAGAGAAGAATAATCCGGTCACAACTCTCTCTCTAAGCGAGAACTAATCGAGGCCAGTGCACACCGTCGGGGGGAGGAATAACGGGGGTGGAGGGATGTTCTTGAATCGGCCGGTCGACGAGCCTTGAGTGTCTGGCGTGTTCGTGTGTGCCCGGTGCTGGCCGACGAGGAAGCATACACAGGCACGCATGAACACACAGCAAGCGAGAGAGAGAGAGAGAGAGAGAGAGAGAGGGAAAGAGATCGAGAGTAAGAGAAAAAGAAAAAAAGAGAGAGAGAGAGAGAGAGAGTAGAGGCGGAAAGGGCACCGAGTCGTCTTTGTGCACGAATAACACCGGCGGTCCCTCGTTACGTCGAAAAACTCGACCGGCGCGGCACGACGGAGAGGCGAGTTTTACCTACGCCCATGTATCTTCACACGCCAGTGACTGCTGTTTACCAGCAGTACGGGGAGGCAAAGAACGAAACACGGTGGGAAGAGGAACAAGGAAAATCGCGGGACCCGGGACGGCAGGGCGGGAGGGGTGTAAACGAGGAAGAGGATGCGAAAAGGGGGAAGTATCCAACGCATCCTCTCCCCCGCGCTCACCGAGCCAGCGTCCCCTCGCCCCAATTACCGTGCCCATCGCGCACCACCTCATCCACGCTCGTAATTTGCATCCGACCTCTATTTCCTTCGCAGCCGTCGAATTACTTGTCCCTTCCGAAAGCTCGGAGCAGGGTGGCCGAGAACGCCGAGGGACACACACGACTTCCTTCTCGCGTGCTCCTTTTCTCTCCGTGGCCGAAGACCGCGGGGTCTCGGGACACAGGGGGAGAGACCGAGAGGGAATTGTCTCAGCGTTTGCTGAACGTTAAGCGGTCGACCTACAGGTTACAATGTAAGGGAGAGCTGCACGAGGGCTGAAAGTACGCGCGTATGTGTCGTGTGTACTATGTGTCCTTTGGGTGTACTCACGAGGCACACGATCTACGAGGACCAGGCTCTCGGTTCGGAGATCTTCGAGTCGTCGAGCGACGTGCATCCTTATCAACGGTCTCCTACCCCGTTCCTCGAGTCCTGGCGACGAGGACCAGGATCCTCCAGTTGTCACTCCGGCAACACCCACTTTCTCCTCTGGCCTCGTAACCTCGAGGGCTACTTTTCTTTCTCTCCCTCGCCTACCGTCGTCGGATGAGGCGCAGCACTACCCCGACACTACTACCACCACCATCCGCGCACCACCACGATACGAGATTCTCGACTACTACCAACGGGCACCACCACGATTGGAAACCACCACCACCACCACCGCCACCACCATCGACACCACTGCCGCTGCCACGAGTAGCAGTTTCGATACTGGCCGTCCCCGAACTCGGTGTCCGCGGGGCTCGATGGCCGAACGGACTCTCTCTCCCTCTCTCTATCTCTCTCTTCTCCTCGTCCTCACCGCGTTCTTTACCCCCTCAGGTCTTGTCCCCTGTTTGATTCGAGCATCGCCACTCGCCTAAGGTCGCGCACGTTTCCCGTTGTGCGTGTCTCGTCTCGTCACGGGCCACTCCTCGCGGTGACACGACGCGCGAACCACCCCCGTCGACGAACCAACAAACCACCCCTCTGGTACACGCCAGGCTACACGCGACGGTGTCGGCGAGCAGCACGGGACGATTCCGTAGCTCGCTCTGCGGAAACGCCACCGTGAGAGCTGGCCTATCTACGCGCCTGCCTGCGCTCTGCCAAGCCTCGACAGAGACCGCCCTCCTTCCACCCCGCCGCGACGCCTTCTGGCCAGTCACGACAGCAATATATGGGCGATCGTGACACACGCGTGCCCGTGACACGTCCCAGCATGCGCCCTTCTCAGCGCGCCTCAGCACAAGCCCAATGTCCGGCCTAATTCGCGAGACGGTGTCGCTGCTCTCGAACGGCTAGGGAGTTTCGGTTCGAGGACGGCATTCCCGGCCGTGGGAACACTGCCGGAGAGCGGCGCTGGGCAAATCTCGGCGCTTCGAATGGGGAATCGATAATCAAACCACCCTTTTCCTATGCGATTTCTCTCGCGGTTACGCTGATTCAAATTTCTATGCCGGTCACGGAAATTCTATCGCATCCTTCGAAGTTAATCGGTTTCATGTGTTTTATTCTGATTAATGGTAACGTGTTCGTTTTTCCTAAAAATTACGTGAAAATTTATCGGCACAATCTGAAATCTATTATTTAATAATATTGCAAAATAGTCGTGGAGATTTCACGTTTGCGATTATGCAATGGAATAGTAAAAGCAAGAGATGCAGAAAATTTGAATGGGATCGTCAGAGACCCCAGTAATCATTCGAGGATTTGGAATTATTAAGATTGTTTCATGGGGAATGAATTTCTTCATTCGAGCATACGCGGGAGTCCAGGAATGCAGGAATCCCGGATGGGAAGGGTTGGAGACAATGGAGGAATGGGTAATAAGAGAAGTCGTTCAAAAGCTCGAAAGGTGGAAAGCCAAGAATGAAGATAAACTGCAAAACAAGGATGTTTGGGGAGGGGCATGAGGATAAAAAGAAATGAAACAAAACTTAAATATCATATGGACGACGGGGGGTTGCCCACGAAATTGAAAAGATATAGTATTCGATGTATAAAGTTTGTCCACTGATTTTTGAAAATATATTTGAAGCCTGAGACAAAAAAAAACTGGGGATCCTCTCGAGATTAAAAAAATGAAGCAGCTTAATATTAGAGCTGGGTACCTTTTAAAAAGTACTGGACTTCGTAATTAATCCATAAAATTAAATTGATT
This sequence comes from Augochlora pura, assembly GCF_028453695.1. Taxonomy (NCBI): domain Eukaryota; kingdom Metazoa; phylum Arthropoda; class Insecta; order Hymenoptera; family Halictidae; genus Augochlora; species Augochlora pura. Next base: position 19,041,486 of record NC_135777.1, on the reverse strand, counting down.
TTGTAAATGTAATTGAATTCAGAAGATTAGGATTTATCTTAGAAATGATTTCTTTCAGCGCAATATTCGTGGCTTTAATTCAGGACTTTCATTTTAAAACTTTGCATCTACATCGCTTCAAGCATGTTTACCAAATTCTAAAAAAATTACTACCGCAATTATACGCGCATTTAGCTGTATATTACGGTGATTCGTAAGGTATTACTTGAATTTCCCGCCAGGAGGCAGGGTTGAAGACTGGACCTCCCTCGATCTAGGGATTTTTATACAGTAAGTCATATCTAACCTATAGAAGAGTTGACTCCAGTACATCTTGTATGAAATATCCTCTTTGCGGGCAATTGTTGAGAAAAAACTGTCAAGTGGCTTAAAATAATCGAGTTTCGAGTAGATTTTCAAACTTTATTGCTTCACGGTCATTCTATCGATCCAGGACTATTAACCATGGACAAAGTTATCGCGATAGTAGCTGCGATTCCGCGTTAATAATATAGAGTGATAATTCGAGATTACCTTTCCTTGAACATGCAATACTGCCGCATGGCGTGTAACATATCCTTTCGTACGTGTCCTTGTGTTTGATTGTTTCCATCGTCAACGAATTTGTGAAAGGCGCCGCGTTTACCACCAGGTAGCACGGTCGGCATCGTAGGATAGTGTCATGGCGCGACACAATGACAAAAAGTGTGTTCCTCACCGACGAATCCGGTACTAAATATAATATGTGGGGCGGTTTTCGTTGTAACAAAGGCTTCCTAATATTGTTCCTGTTTCATGTGATCGCCTTCCAATGTTTCATATGTGAGTGTACATCCAAACCAACATAAATATCCATTATATCATCCATAAAGATCTGAGCGGTACACGCATGTGAACGCAGTTGTGTATGAAATTTGTTATCCTGCCTATTACGCCTACTGCGCATGTCGGCCGGGAAATTTCAAAGATATCTGACATTTGTTTACTTTATGTCCGTAGATTATCAGGAACGATACAAATGGCAAGAATGGAGAAATACGTTGGAGTCAATAATGATCGAACAAAGGGACGTTTACGGTTCGATAAATAGTATTATTAAGTGGTTGGAGACTCACGGCGGTCTCGATGGCAATATTACGCGGAGACTCTCCGACAAGCCGACGATCTACGCAATCACGCCAACTTTCGCTAGACCCGTGCAGAAAGCGGAGCTGACCAGGTTACATCAAACTTTTTTACATGTGCCGAACTTCCATTGGATCGTCGTCGAAGACGCGAGAACGAAGACGAAATTGGTTACACGGTTTTTGGAGAACAGCGGGCTGATGTACACACATTTGGCCGCAGCGACACCGACCTCTTACAAATTAGGCAGGAACGACCCGAATTGGAAGAAACCGCGTGGCGTTGAACAGCGAAACGCCGCATTACACTGGCTTCGCGACAATCGGAAAGTAACAGAGAAAGGGATTGTATTTTTCGCTGACGATGATAATACATACTCGATCAAGCTGTTCCAAGAGGTAAGAACATTAACGCCGGGATGATCGTTCTAGTCACGGAAGCGTTTTACGTAACGCGTATTGCAGATGGAGAAAATTCAAAAAGTCGGCGTATGGCCGGTGGGCCTAGTTGGCGGCCTGATGGTGGAAAAGCCGATATGTGATAACGTGACGAACAAAATAGTTGGCTTTAATGCAGCTTGGAAACCGAACCGTCCGTTCCCGTTGGACATGGCCGGGTTCGCAATTAACCTAGAACTCCTGTTAGAAAACAAGGAGGCGATGTTTTCTTACGATGTGGAGGGAGGATACCAGGAGAGTGAAATCTTGAGACAAATCGTCAAGAGAGACGAATTAGAACCTCTGGCGGACTGCTGCACAAAGGTAAGAATTTCCAAAATTATTGTTCAGAAATTTTGCTAATTGTTAGCGCTTATAGCGCCATCTACCGCAACACGCCTATGTTGCTTGTTAGTTAGCTTTGAAGTTCAAACGTGAGATGGCTGGCAGTGCTGGTTCCTTCGAATTATAGCGCCATTTCTTTGAAATGTAGAAAATTGATATTACGCTTAGCCTTCGATTTAGTTTACAGTAAATTCGTTTCTGCATAGTATGCAAAAGCAGAATGGGTTTAAAAAAACAGCGAATTTATGTTTAACATGTATAAAATGTTTCTTATATTCAAAATCGTTCGAGCACAATGTTTTACAAAAAATGTGCTTGTCAACAAAGTGAGACTTTAATGTTCTTTTAAGTGATAGGAATTGAAACATTCTCCTATATGCAATGGCACTTTACAATGTTTGCACATGTACGACGTCTCCTTTCGAACTTTGTTCGAATAACATACTTTACACCTGCGTCGTATCCGTTTCGAATTTCCCGGTATTTTGACCAGTTGATGTTGCCTCAGATCGCCTGAAAATCTTTGCAACGAGTCGAAACGGGGAGTGCGTATCGTGGACGACGTTCCCGACGTAGAGGGGATGATATCGAGGTTAGAGTCTAATCTCAACACCGTTTTGTCCTCGATCCAAGCCGTCGCAATGCTTTCTAGAAATCCTTTGAACTTAAGCTTACTGTTACGGTTGATACTTTGGTAAACCTTGAAAGCATTGAACAAGCCACAGTTGAATAAGTACAACGCAACCCTTTTAGTCCATTTCCGGCTTTTTCTGAATATTGGATAACACGCTATATACCGATCCGCTCGATCCACGCCTTTCATGTGCTGATCGTAATCTATTATGCACTTTGGTTTTTGTATATGCAAGCCAGTTTTACGATTTATGATTCCAGTATTTATTACGTCCGAGTTATGTATAGTCGAAATCATACGAATAGCTTTTTTTTTATCGTTTTTCCACAATTGAATGAGTACCTCTCCTTGCCGTTTGAATCGGGTTTCGAACACACTCAATTTACTCTTTTTTAGACTCGTCGGTAAACCTTTATTCGCTCTTATGGTTCCACACACTTTAATTTTCTTTAAAAGTAATTGCTTTGCGATCTCAACACTGTTATAATAATTGTCCATGTATATGTGGTACCACATGTTAGAAATATTAGACACTAGTCCCCATATCGTACTCTCTAAACTATTTCTGGTACCAGAATAGATATCAAAATTGCATACATAGCCTGTGCTAGATTCGCATAACATCCTAATAAGTATACCATATTTGGTTATTTTAAATGGATTGTACACTTGGAAATTCTGTCTTCCTCTCCAAGGTATAATGTCCTCCTCTAATAACAATTTCTGCATAGGTTTATAGACTTCGTTAAATTTCTCCTTAAAGTGATCTATAATCGACTGTACTTTAAATAAACGATCTGCATTCCTAGGCATGTTATCATTATCGGAAAAATGCAAACAGGACAGTATTTGGCGAAATCTATTACGACTCATGACTTTAGAAAATATTGGGGTCTCAATGATCGGGTTCGTGGACCAGTAATCGATTAGTTTACCTTTCCTTATTAAACCCATTATGATAATTAAACCAAACCATTTCTTTAATTCCGGTACTGTCAGGTCAGTCCACCTCCCAGTACTCTTTGTTGCTATGTATTTGTGTGAGTTTTTTGCATAGTATTTATTAGTTTCTATAACAATTGTTTCGAACAGTTCATCTGTGAAATATAATTTAGTGACTTGTTCTACACTATCCAAACAAGTGGGTAGAACTTTAATGCCAGGTAACCCCTCGAAAGGTTCATTGTTTCTAGGTGAATCGTCGTCACACCAATCTAGTGGGTCATCATCCTTTTCATCGGAGTCACTAGATTGCGTATGCATTAGATGAGATCGTTTTTTATTGTTCAACGGTGAATCTTCCAAATCACTATCACTAAAGGAATTGAAGTCACTATCACTTAAAACATCACAGTTTTCATAATTACTTGGAACATCTGACAAGTAATCCTCATAATTCTCCCATAAAAAAGTTTCTTCTTCGTTAGCCATTTTCATTAAGATTTGTGCAGTCTGTAACATTTGTATATGATTCCAAGTTAAATTTCTATCATATCCAAATTGTACATTGAAACAAACGTGAAATATTAATTTCTACAACGATTAGTGAAACTGGATTTTCGGTTATGTCACATTTTAAATAAAACAGAAAAGATAGTTTACTAAAGTTAATAATGACGGTAATAAGAAAGCGGTAAAAATAAATATGTGTTTTCTGTTGCTTACCTATATGTTATAAAACAGAAGTGTGCAGGGTAATTTTCGTCTGCTGTGACAATTGAAAATAAAAGTTGAAATCGAAAATTCTTACAAAAACAAATGACATTACATAATCCATAAATTCAATTATAAAATTTCAATAATACAGCAAAATAAGATACTTGAAACCTTGAAATGAATCGAATTCTGTTAGCAATTAAGTAGTTGCGATACATATGACGCCATATCGCGTCATAGAACGTTAACGCCTATTATTATGGTTAGCTGACTTAACGCCATATAATGCCGTGGAATATTTATTAATATATTAAACACAGCATTTCGATGATTTTTATTTAGTGAATAGCTTCGAAATATATTAAAAAACAATTTATTACGGTAAGAAGTAATTTTTAATAACAAAAGATTGGTATGTATACAAAAATATTAAAATCAGACGAAAAAATTAATTTTGAAACGAACAAAAGCAATGCTAGATCTTTCTGAAATTGATTGTAATGTCTTTTATTCGACGTTATTTATGTGAAATTTTTGTTTAATATGTAAACATTTATTAAAAGTAGTATATGGCGCCACGTCATGGTGTAACTGAAGTACTAATTGGTTAAAAACTTGGACATTTCGCCGCAGATGGCGCCACATGCACCATTTATCGGAATGTTGCATGAATTCAAATATTTGCATTTGAGAAATGATTTATGGCAAATATTAATATTAATTAATTTTCGAAATACTTACGGTATTAAAAAATTCTGGTCTGCTTTAATTATTTGGTGTTTTATGCTGTTTGAATGTTCTCACGACAAAATCTTATCAACTGGGAAGTAATTCGGGTTAAAGATTCTATCGTTCTCTATTTCCTATATCAAATCGCTTCTTTTAATTATCTCAAAAATTCATTTCAGGTGTACGTGTGGCATACACGCACAGAACCGCCACAACTGAATGTAGAGCAACTATTAATAAAGAAAGGCAAACGTTCGAACATGGGCATAGAAGTGTGATTACGCTAGCATTGCCGAGGTTATATAGGTTGCCTATGTCCTTTTGCGATCGTCGCAAGGGCCTACACAGTGATAAAGTGGCGTTCGCAAATCGAACAAAAAACGAATCAACAGCGAATTTTCTATGTGCTACTTATTATCCGATACCTTCGCGAGAGAATGCTGTGCCATAAACGCATAGTTGCTTATAGACACGCATATTCGATTTAAAGCAGGTTCTTGAATTTTTATACGCTGTGTTAGTATAAGATTATTTTTTTTATACGTTTGTTAGATATGTAACTTGTCTTTTGGTTTGACGTGAATAAAAAAAAAAGGTACCGAAAAAATCCAAACGATTCCGACGAAATGGAAACGACACGTACAATATATGCTTGTGAAGACCGAGAAATGAGACGTGTAGTCATTGACCTTGAAAATGTTCTTCATCCTTTATTTAAGTCGAGAGTACGTTTCTTTGACGCGTACAGAAAAAGCATACATAAAAAATATGCCTTACACCTACGAACTTTAATGATACCTCGTAATAATAGTTTTTATTTTTGTTTGCTTTCGTATTTTTTTTTCTCTTTTTCTCGTTTGTTAAACTGGAAGAGATGCGCAGAGTTAATACTTTTTCATGGGAAGCTACTTGGGTTACGGGTTTTTTTTTTGGCAACGAATATAAAATAGCTAGACAAAACGTGGCCCTCTCCGGCTCGTTGGGAGCCACGAAATACTGGGTTGTGTTGACGATTACCAGACGAAAAACTCGCCGTTACGTTTTGTTCTTCTTTCATTCATTTCTTTCTCTTTTTTTTTGTTTGCTTTTCTCGTCGATATAATATATATTTTCTCGTGTATAATATGTACTCGTTTGACTTACAAGCTAATAAGTACTATATATTTGGCAAAACTCTGTGTTTACGGGTACGTAAAAAAGCTACCTGTGCAGACAGTGCGTTCGCAAGCGAGGAGGCGATGCTCTACAACTTCAAAGGTTTGTTTTCATTTTCGTTTACATTGTATGTATGTATGTATGTATGTATGTATGTTTGTATGTTGTATGTATGTATGTTTGTATGTTGTATGTATGTATGTATGTAAGCTGCCTGCGTGGATACGCGAGGGCGCCCGTGTGTATCGTTGTGTATGTCGTGTCTTTAACTTGTAGGTACACATTGATCCTCTTAAATAAATATACACGCGATCGATTGCTCTTCCGGTCACTCGTCAGCCGCTTCTTTTTCTCTTCCTCATCTTCTTCCGCAACTTTACTGCATTTCCAATTGCGAACGCACCTTCCGAAATCGCATACAACGTCCTAAACTTACCGGACCCCTTTTTCCTTAAACTTATCTCCGATACTCCTTAATGGTTACGAAAAACGTTTACAAGCATTTACAAAAACTTATCACATTTTAAACTGCGTTTTTCTCGAAAAGCCATCTTACATATTAGGACAGAACTGGTATTTTCTTTTTTTTTTCCGATAGTATCGAGTATCGTTAATACGTATATTTATATTATGTATATGGCAGCTTTCGATTGTTCACTTTGTTGTTTCGCGCGTGTCGCTCGACCGGAGGCGCGGACGGATCCGCCCGGGATCCGATCGAGACCGTGATTGATGCCTTTGTGTAACGAACGTTGACTTTGTTGCCGCTGCTTCTGATTACGCTATACATACAATATTCAGAGAGACTTTGAAAAAGTTACGCGGTCTACTACGGCGTGTGTCGTTAACGCTGCTGATCGCCGATCAACAACAACCGCCCCAATTACAACACACCCCTAATTCCCGTATCATACAGTCTTTAGGTACATTCCGCCTCACGGTGTTGTCCCAACGATAACACGTTAACGACACGAGCCGCCAACCGGAATTCCATAGCAAAAGCTGCCCAAATTCTCGGTTCACTTACCTACTTAGCTTACACAGTGAACTAACGCAGGACACATAAAACGCTATCGTTAAACAGAAAAAATAGAAGATAAACGAAACTAGGGTTAAATATTTAAACGAACAAACAAACGAGAACGTACACGAAATGATTGTGTGGGCTGTCCTTGCGCGCGAAACATTTACATCGTGAAATGTACACGGTAAACTATCATGATTAGAAAAATGATCACACGGGCAGAACAGGGGACAACACACGCTTTGCTCGAGGAATGCAACGAATCACGCTTAACCGCGAAAGGAACGATACACGGGTCGGGTATGGTGACACAGAAACGGTGTGTTTGTGTGTGTATGTGTGTGTGCTTGTCAGTCGATTGTTCTTTTTTGGCAGGCAAGAAAGAAACAGCCTCGTCGGTCATCGTCGAAAGCAAGCGTCCTGAGCCAGTTTGATCGTCAATGTTGACCGGTACGCGGCTCCCGCTTAAATGAATCAGTCTTTGAAAGCAAGGTCGCGCGGAACCGATAACCCGCCGATTTGTTGATCGGCTCGTAATCGAACAATAGGAAAATGAAAAATGCGTCGTTTGGACCGTACAATGTGGCCGCCGATCCGAGCGAACGATCGGCCGAGGAATGGGCGAGGATTAGTCGATGGGATATAACATTCGAAAGAATATATACAGAGATCGAGGGTTCGCCAAAATGGCGGACCCCGTTTAGAGAGAGAGTGCGTGGTTCGCTCCTCTCGTGTTCGCGTTCGTTTCCCGCGAATGGGAGAACGAGACGGAAACCGGGGGGGAACCTTGTCCTTTCGTTCCTTGTTTTGTTTTTCTTTTCACCGTCGTGCTGTGCGCACAACAACACAGTACTACCCAGCGTACTAGACTGCGATTAACTAGAAGGGTGCCTCTCGAAGCAGTGATCACTAATTACCGACCAGCTTCTACCAATTTCGCGATAAATTTTGTACATTCTTCCTCCTCGTGTAAGCGATCTATCTAGGCTCCACTTTGCAATACTCGCTAAAAGTTACAAATTACATCGATAGTTTTCTCTTTGCGCTAGGGGGGGCACGACGACCACGGATTTGCCGCGTATCGTCGTTTCGAATTACCTGTGTTTCCTTTTTGCTTCGGGTGTTTTCACTACGTTGACGAGATAGAGGGAGAGAGGGAGAGAGGGGGCTAGAGAACAGGACAGAGACAGGTTTAAGGCTTTCCATACCGTCGTGAAACAGCCGCGCAACTGCCGGGTTGTCGAGAAATCTGACGAATCCTGCCGAAGAATTTGACTTGGTTGAGGTTTGCCGGACGTGTCGCGGTTTTTGAAGCAGTCGAAACCCGATCCCTTGCGCTGTTCCACCGTGCTCGAACGACGGGACGAAGTCACGCTGGGTTCGTATTTTCCCGCCGGTTTGCGCCCGATCGGGGAGGGAACACCCCGCGACGTGATTCGGCGCGAACCGTTTGAAAATTGGCGGCCTCAGCGCACTTCGTCACGCTCCGGGAACGTTTCCGAGCGGTTTCGCATCGATTCGAGAACACTTTTTGACCGGAAACAGCGCGTTTCCACGGTTACGATTTACAATCTAGTACGCCGGAAGAATATCTAGACGGCCGAGTCCTTGCCGACGAACCCGGTCTTCGAGACGGACCTTTTCCCGTCGAAGGTGATCGATGTCTCACGGCGCAGGCCGGTGTCGATGATCGGCGTGATCTTCTTCTCCTCCTTCAACGGCTCCTTCTCGTCTCTAGAACGTTTCAATCGTGACAATGATTAACTGGGAAAACGTCGGCGCGCGCCGCCGCAGCGTCATTACGGTTACTGTCTATTACTGGGCAGAAAAAGAGCATGTCGACGGATGCGGCGCGTAGTGCAACATCGAATAATATGCATGAGGCATGCCATCACTCGTTAGTATCGTGTGGTTGCGTTCCGCGCTGGGGGTGACTCGTTAAGTGCTCGCGGGTGTCGACGATTAAAAATCCTTTCGAATTGTCATTCGGTAAGCGATCAAGGGAAGATAGATTTTTTTTACTATTTTACAGTATCATTCTATTTTTATGTTTTGTCAACTTTACAATAAAGAACCAGAGCTCTTCCAAGGAAGATGGTAGAGATTTTTATAAGCTGCTCCTCTCTTTAGCATTTCTCAAAGTATTTTATAACGTCTTTATTGATTGTATTTCATTTGTGATTCTATATTTAATAAGTAAATAATATTCAATTGTACTATTTAATTTGTAGATTGCAGATTTTTAATAATATACGTATACTACTTCGAATTAATTAGAATTACTAAACAAAGAAAAATTTCCCTTGCAATTTTATGATCCACCTTTGTGTCTATAAAAATTGTGCAACATCCAACACATTTAGGATGCAAAAAGTGGTCTGAAATATACAATTTAGGTTTATTGGAAGTACAACATTTTTCATGAAATGTTTCGAATTTGAGGTTACGAGCATTTATCGAGTCCCAGCAGCTCTCATTCTCAATATCTTTCTCGTCGCGGAGTTCTCAAGACAACGCGCGTTTAATTCATCCGCAAAAGTACATTCCGAGGACAGACAAGGTCAGTGTCGAGGTATATATAAGATTCGATATTTACACGGGATGTATTGTTTTACATCAGGTCCGGTTCTGGAGCGCGCGCGAAACCGAATTACCTAAGTCCGTAATCGACGTTTCGAATGGGACAGGGTGAAATTAGAGCGTGTTGGTGAGAGTGTGCTACGTAGTTAACGAGCAATTAATATCACTTCAGAGTGTTGATATCTCATGCAGCATAGCCAAAAGCACGGGCGGATAATGGGGCGACAGTTTTATGCAGAGCTCGGCGGAGCGGCAGGGGGTGGGGGGTGGGGGGTGGCGGGGAGGAGAAGACATAGTGAACGGGCAAGCGGTAAATGAAACATAATCGGATGCGACATTCGTTCCACGAGTCGTCGTCACTCGTGTGAAAAGTGGTTGGCGGTGGTGTGGCCGTGTGTTCACTCGAATGACATAAGGGATCGGGTAATGGGAAACGTGGATAAACAAGAACTCATGCTCTAATCCCGCTTTATTGGCCGCTCTCTTCCTCCCATAGCCGACATTTTGGCACGCTGAGTGCCGACGCATGCATGTGGCACATCGAGATTTCTAATTCGGAGAATTGTAAGCGGACGGATATTGGCAGTCGGTGCATACGCTATTTCTTGACAAGTGAACTATTTCTCTTTTATTTCGCTATATTTTAATATCAATGGAACTAATTTGTGGCGTATTTTAGATCTACTGTGGACACTATGTATCATCATCGCATAAGTCGTACCATTTTTTCCTCGAAATTTATATTGCGAATTAATCAGGTCTCTGTATGCATTCTCAATTAATAATAACATTTTTCAACAATTAATTTTCAGTAATATCGTTCGAAATAAAATATTACATTAACGAAGAAGTCTGTTTTTTTTTTTTAAATTCAGAGATTCGTCTCAATTTATATTTTTACAAAACGTAACTAAAGACTTTTGTATAAGTAGAATGTGATAAAAGACAGCAGGACTTATAGGATGAATTAATAACTTTACCAGCACTAAACTTCCAAAATTATTGTGCTTGCGCTACTCTATTGGCATTCAGTGGAACGTATTAGATTCTATTGTAGGACGTCGATTATACGTTTACTAGCGACAATTACACGTCGAATGTACTACTACGTAAGGCTAGCTTCAGATTTTCCTCGAATGGGACAACGGCGATCAAAATTTACGACCTCGATCTGCCAGTGCTGCCTCGCGTCCAGGCACTTCCGATATTCCAGAATATTTACCGGTATCGAGGGATCATAGAAAAGGAAGCAAATCGAGAAAGGGAGAACGGTCGAGGAATAGAGATAGAGAAAGAGAGAGAGAGAGAGAGAGAGAGAGAGAGAGAGAAATAAAACGGGGGGTGGTGGTGGTGGTGGTGTTGGGGAGAAAAGTCGAGAGCATTAAATAAAAAAACTCATGCGAAGTAGAAAGCCGTGTCAGAGAGCCCCTTCGAGAGGGGCCATGCTTCTTACTGATTTCACTTATGTATCTCTCTTACATGGCAGTGTGTTTGACCAATCTAATGGTATTTTTTCCACTACCCGAGTCTTGGATGGCCGTGACCCCGGCGACATTGGCCATTTTTTGGTCGCAATACGGCAATGGAAACCGCCAACCGTAAAGACTACCGGTAAAGAAAAAAAAAAGAGAAAGATGCGAGAGGGTCAAAAGTGTCTCCTAACGGACGGGCTTGATACTAAAACCGGGTTAACCAGGCCGTTATTTTCAACACGTTTTGCAACGCCACCCGATGTTCGTTTTTTTTTTCACCTCTCGCCGGCCCTAATTTTTTTTTGTTCGCTGTTTATCCGCCGAACAAACGTTTCTTTCGAACACGAACGGCCGGAAATATTACCGGAGACGCCCGGTTCCGATTTATCGGGTGTCCATTAACCTCGGGAGTTACAAAGGCCTCCTTTATGAATGGGGCGTCGCGGCTATTAAAACCCTACGCGCGCGGGAGGGGGCACAAATTGATGGAAATGTAACTCCATTACCGTCGGCTTATTTTACACGGGCGTAAAAGTGCCGCGCGGGACGCGGGCACGAAATTTCATTTGCCAGGGACTCGCTGAAATGTATGCGAAAATATTTTATGACAGAATCACGGCGACGTTTGCGTCGAACTATCGGCTCTCATTTACCGGATTCGAATGCCGTTGTGAAATTCTACCGTTTCGCGACAGGGAAAATGTAAAGAACTTCTAGGGCACCGGAGCCGATTACTGTGCTTTTGGTTCGTTTACGGTCATAATTAACTTTATATTAAGTTTTATTATTCTTTATTTGTTTATAGATCGATTTGTTTTCTTTGTCTTCCAACGAATCCTTTTATTTCTCTATTCTCGAATAACAAATTCGATGCATCTCGTTCGATAACTATAAAATTAATTATGCTCGAAGACAAACTAGAAACAGCAATTAATATTTCTAAAGATTTCTAAACATTAACCGTTTTTTGAAAGCTTTCGATAAATCATTCTCGTCGAACGTAATTGAACTTGCTTGCACGCATCGGTTAATTGCGCAAGTCGCGCTCATCGAAGACAGAAACACGGTGTTCATTAAACCGGAACCGGGTCTCGGATAGCGATCGCAGGTAAATCAACGGTGCCGTTCACGTTCCGAGCTAATTGCAGTAACCGCGGATTCTTTCAATGGCCGATGAATGAACGAACGGAGACGAAAACGAAGTTCCATGATGGGAGCTAGGTTCGATGACACGGCGAATGTAGCGTCAGACTTGCCAAAAGCACAATGTAAAATAGATGTAATGTATATATAAGGAAAAAGTCGAGTAAAACTGTCTAGATACCGAGAGGGTGTAAACGTGTGAGAATATCAACGTGTTTGCCGAAACGTGTACCGATCGGAACGAGTCTCACCTGCCGAGCTTCGCGTCTTCTTCGTCCACGGGTTTCCGGCGGGAGCGCTCGCACACGTAGTATATGATTCCTGTAACACACAGACACGCGATGAAAAAAACCAACGCATTGCGATTCGCGCGGAGAAAACGTTCGCGAAAGAAAAGGCGACGCGCTGGCGTGTTAATCGACGATCATAATTAACTCGCGTGACCGTTTCCCGTAAGTCACCGCCAGAAATTTCGCGCGCAAAGTCGCATACGCGGCCGCGCGCGCGCGCGCCCGGTCCGATAAATCCGCCGTTGCAATTTCGCGAATTTATGCTGTGTAATTCCAGATAAGTTCGCGCTAGAGTTCCAAGTGAATACGCGATGCGGTTTTAGATAAACTCTCGCGTTGAAACGCGCCCCCGCTAAATTCGTTTTGCAATTTCAAACGGGGTATTACACGGGTATTTCGCGTGGATTTATCTGGAAATTTCGAGCGAGCGCGATACACTCTCAACTCGCATAAATTATTGCGCGGGGCGCGTTTTACCGGATAAAACACGTTGCGCGACGGCCGATACGCATTGTGTGCACACGCGGGAAGATTTATCGGGCGATTCTCCTTACCTGTCTTATGGGCGCAACAGCAGATAATGTCGATCACGATGATGATAATGAACAGTACCGCGATCACGATACCGATTATGGCTGCGCTCGATATCAACGGCCCTTGATGGTGGACCACGGTCGTGTCTATACCTTGAAGAACGAAAACGTTGCGTCAGTAGATCGCCTTGGCTCGGCTCGCGCGTGTTGCAATCCGTTAGTGCAAAAGCAGTACTGAACGATGTTTGGTGATGCTGGAGTCGATCATCGGCGTTTTAGGGGAAACGTACTGGTAAGTTTTCTGTCATGGCAATCCATTCGTAATTTCGATGTGAATTATTTAGCTCGAGTAGGAAGTGTGCGAAACTTTTGCATTACGCTACAGTCTTCGTTCACTTTGAATAACATTATCGAGAAAATAGTTTCCTCGGCAAAGTAAAAATTTCAGTATTCGCACACCGCCGTCGAACTTCTAGGCTGACTAACACCTTATGTCCTGAAGGCGCTCTAGAGCACCGGCTTTCATTTAAAATGCTGCAAACTAAACACGCTCATTCTTTGTCGACACGTGAAAATCGGTCGGAATATCAAACGTATTAAACGTGCGCATTCATGGCCCAAAATGACTGCGAGAAAAAAGGCGCCGAACGTAATAAAACATCTACGGCGTACAGAAATATATGGCGGTGTAACATAAAAATGAAACGATCCAGGAACATAAGGGTGGTCGTGGCTGGCTCTCCGAGAGGTTTTCGACATCACCAAACACGTTACGCGGACGATTAATTTTAGTCTCCTGAAAAGAAACAAGATCGGCGGGGGGTTCTGGGGATGTGCCAAAAATCCGATTTCATCAAAGCGTAGACACACGTAAAAAGGAACCAAAACGAGAACGTAACGATCAAATGAGATTGAACGATAAAAAAAAAGAAAAAAAGAAAAAAAAGAGAGAAGTAAAAAAAGGTGAATGAACAATGAAAAGGAAGAGAAGGACAACCAACAGAGACCAAAAAACACAAGCCAAACCGAGTGGGTTACCAACGTTTTGTAAGAAAGGGAAAACTAGATGTAATTGGAAAACAAATGGGTTATTACGTCTATCGTCGAAGAAGAAGAAGCATTAATGATGAAGCATGGTTACATGGTGACGTATACGAAAAGAAAGGGGGGTGGGGGTAAGGCAACGTACAGAGATAGAGAAACAAAAGAAGAAAACGAATGAACACAAGTAGTCATTGGTGGGTTGGTGCACAGTAATCAAGCGCGGCGAACACAGTGAAAACGGAAGCGCGACAGAAGAGAGCTTGTTTCGGACTTTTCTGTCGGTACGCGAAGTAAAGAGGGGGGTTTTTTTGGTGGTTTGTGCTGAGAAGCTCAAGGAAGGGGGAAGAAAGCTCATTCGCTACCTTTCTCTCCCGATGTTAGTCTTCTACGCATCACTAATCTAAATGTGCTACCTCCACATAGAAAGCCTTTCCACTGATTGCCTTTTACTCGCTCGCTCTCCCTTTCTCTCTTTCTCTCTCGCTCTCGCTCTTCCTCTCGCTCGACTCGCACGCTCGCACGTTCTCGCTCGCTCGCTCTTATTGCTTGAAGTCAACAGGGACTACTACGATATGTAATACTTAGCAGAATTGTATGATACACATTACACCGGCCGTTCTCCTCTGCTGTGTGCTGAGCATATTTACCGTTTTTCGTTTGGAGCATCTCGCAATCCTGTTTTGCTTTTACACGGTACACGCGTTCTCTTCGCGTTTTGTCTGTCGAGACAGGTGAGAGAGCGGAAAATGAACGAGACGGCCGAGAAAGAAACCATCTCAAATTGAACCCTCTGTCCCGCCGACGATATCGTCGGACCTTCGAACCCTTAACGAATAACCTCTTTAACGATCGTCGCTCGGATCACTGTGTGATCTACGGTTGTCGACCGATGTTCCCTTTCTTTCACGGAACTCTTTTCGCTTTTGTTCTCTTCTGCGATTGTCATTGCATTCAATTATCGCTCGAAGATAACCCTTTGCTGTCACTTGGATCGCAATCGCTCGGATTCAGTTCAGACTTCAAACAACTGTTATTAGAAATAAAGTGAAACGATTAAGACCAAATAATTTTCACATATAATATAAACATTCCAGATCATTGTTTCCTTTGTTAGAACTTTGTATCTTACTTGTTAGTATATTAAAATAATTATTAATTTCATTCTCCTCACGGCAACATCGCTTTTTCGAAAAATATGTGGATCATTTTTATCCGATTCGACTGCGAAGGGTTAAATATTAAACGAGTCGTGGCTGATGCAGGATGTTTTAATTAGTTTTGAAATTTGAAGCAATGTGAAATCTCGATTCTCCGAATTATTCAAGATCAGAGAGTGAATCGGTATTGATTTGTACGATAAAACGTGTTGCATATGAATAATTTTCTACTCCCGTGCGAAATGGTTTTGGACAATCGAGGTTGTACCCATTTTTAGAAGTCTAAACATAGGTTTCAAATATTTAATTTCCTGTTTCATCTGGCTGGGATATTGAAAAACAAGCGCCGAGTGATAAATCCGTTCTTTTTCCAATACTATTTCTCGATTGTTTTG
The DNA here is from genome assembly GCF_028453695.1 of Augochlora pura. NCBI lineage: Eukaryota > Metazoa > Arthropoda > Insecta > Hymenoptera > Halictidae > Augochlora > Augochlora pura. The sequence goes on along the minus strand of NC_135777.1, from coordinate 19,025,788 downwards.
AAAAACGGTTTTATTAATTTTCGGTAGATATTTTTACTGTTTTATCGCATCTCAACCAATAGTTTTTCCCCTCGTAACTTCATACTTCACGGAAGTATTAAAAATAAAACATAAAAAGCGGTTGTATTTTTAAGAAATTGTAAAGAGATCAATAGTTAAGAATTTCCTAAAAATGTCTTCAAAACCTACAACTCCAAAAGCTTATTTGGTTTAAAATAATGCAACAAGTTCCATCGAAATCATCGTATTTTTAACGACGTTTTATTCGTTGAAAAATCTATGAACAGTATCTCGTTAAATACCGCGTTAACATTGTAATATAACCCGCGCGAAGCAGAACTGGTGATGATAGCAAACAGAGAGTCGCGTAGAATTTTTGGGAAAACCGTGCTCGAAAAATACCGGGATACCTCCCGGCGCGGCACGCGTTTCGAAAAATCTTGCCCGGTATATATTTCAATAATATTTTCCTACAGCGGATATCGCGCCGTTCTCGAATTTCGTGTTTATCCACGCGGAATTATTCATTGTCCGGTTTCCAGTTTTTTGTTCCCCGCAGCGTCGAAATCACCACCCCTATATATTTCTACCTTTTACTTTATCCGCGCGAGATCTCTCCATTTCAAGCTTTCACATTTTTCAGGCGTCGCCACCATTTTCGCTGTTCGCGTTCCCCGCGCGACGAACGAAACCCCCGTTACTCGCTGTCCGCGACGCGCCTTTCCACCAGTTCGGCTTTTCCTACGCGGTCCCGCGAAATTCGTTGGAACGCGTTGCTTTGTTTCGAGCATCTGCCGGGCGTTTTTGGTCCGAGTACACGAGAGTTTCGCGTTGACTCGATCGTAGACACAATTCTCTCTGTGCCCGCGAGCACGGCCAAATTATTACGTTCGCCGGCATTGCGAAACGATCTGGAGCTTAGAAAACGTGGAAATCGTTCGAAAGTTGTATAGCGAGTTGCGTTAAGGGCTCGAGCTTGTGAAATATAGAGTGAGAAAATCCTAGGGGCAGTGGTTGTTCGATCTCCCTCGATCGTGATTCGCGGATACAATTTGATGGTGGCTTCTCCGTCAGCGGTTTCAATTGGTCTGGTATTCCTTAAACACTCACATATACATATATATTTCCGTACTGATATTTACAATAAGTGTTGCCCACGTTGGTGGGGGTGGGGGGGAAAAAAAAAAACATCTGCACGTTCACTCTCGTTAAATACGAATCGTTAGGCACTAAGGCTAGCGCATAGTCCTTGCACGCGTGTAAACGTTGTCTCAACCTATTTTATCATAACAAGATCTATCTAACTCTATATTATACGTTTGTACATACACGTGTATATTGTTGTATACAGATATAAGTGTTGCTCGAGTATATTACTCCACCGGAAATTACGCGGGAACGTCTTCGACCGGCGGACCCGGCACCGCGAAAGCGTGCTTTTGTTGAAACTGCATTTTGAAACTGCACGCAATGTTCCACCTCGCATTCTTTCTCTCGTTGTACAATTTCATCCACGGAATAGCTGCGGTACTTCGGCATTGTTTCTACCACTTCGAGATGAAAGCGTAAAAGTTTTACCGGCGGGGAACACGGAAACGGCGCTTTAATCGCGATCAAAAATTCTGTTAAACTTCGTGTTATTGATGCGACACAGCGTTGACGAATCATTAAGATGTAAACACGATTTTGTTAACTTTTTTTAAAAATATGGAGACCTAAAGAAAGATTGAGAGAAGCCAATATTGAAATAACATTGTTCGTAAATTGGTCACAATTGAATAATTGGCGGAAAATTAAATTTCTGTAATTTATAGAAGGTTAAAATAATTTGAGTATCGAAGAGGATAAGTAATAGATAAAATAATGTTTCTACCAATTCAAATACGTGAAAATAATTTATGTATCGGAGAGGATAAATAATAGATAAAATAAACTTTCTACCAATTAAAATACGTGGAAATAATTTTTCTACCAATTAAAACACGTGAAAATCTTTCTAGCAATTAAAATACGTGAAAATAATCTCGCTACCAATTATATACGTGAAGATAATCTGTCTACCAATCAAACACGTGAGAATAATCTGTCTACCAATCAAACACGTGAAAATGAACTTGCACCACTGCAACACTTATAGCTAACAATTCTATCAGAGCCAAGTCTCCGCTACTCGAAACAGTGACAAATAAAACTGTACAGCCAGCATGACTCGAAGTGTGAGAACTTTTTACCGGTTGATTATTTCATCTCTAATTGCGAGGGGCAATTTTTCAGTCGTTCGTCGCGCCGTTCATCCGCGTATAACTCTTTCCCCTAATTGGAGCGGGGCGAACGAGAAGGGTTCCCCCCGGCGACAATTATGCGCGCGGAATAACCATAACCGTGCAACTATAAGTTTCCCGAACAACCCGTGGAACATTGCGCGGATCGTATACGGGGCAACTCCGGCCGAGGGTTACGTTCGTTTTCGCATTCCGTTCTCGTTTAGCAGCGTCTGTCGGATACACGCAGGGCGACGACGACGACGACGTCGACGACGACGACGGCGGCGGCGTCGCACATTCGATGGGAAAAAGGGAAATAATAAGAAGCTTAATAAACGTCGGCGACGAACGGTCCCGAGGAAAAGGAGAGACCACTCCCTCCCCCGATGGCTGCAATTGGCAGGATCGTGTCTCGGTTATTATCGTCGTTATTGTACGCCGTTACGTGGTCAGGCGACGGCCGCCCCTTCAACGGAGGAGAAATGTCCGCCGTGCCGCGGGGCGCGGAGAGAGGATTGAAAAATAACAGCGTTCGGAAAAACCGGGCTCCGAGGGAGAGAATGAGAGGGAAAACCCGGTGGGAACCGCGTAACCGGTGGTGGGGCGAAGAATGGAAATGTCAGCGAGCGGTAACGAATATCAAGGAACGATTCTACGGCGGCAGGAATCGCGCATAATTGCGGAACGCGGCCGGTGAAAAGTGTCGCTTTTTAGCTTTTAGCGCGGAATAACTAGCCGGGGAAAAATGTAGTCGGGCCGTTAATGTTCGAAGCCGTTTCGTTCCAGTTTTTTAATCCCGTCATTTTTACCGTTTTTCGCCGCGCGCGCCCGTCCTTTTTCTCCACGCGGCCGCTTCGAATGGACCGCGGGAAATTATTTAGCCCGGCGAGCTCCCCGCGGAAAAAACCGCCGCGAAAATGGTCCTTGACGCGCGGAGGTGACGCGCGCACCACGGGCACAACCCCTTGCCGTACTTTGACGAGTCCGACTCGTGATGAAAATTGCTAGTAATAAATAATTAAGTATAGATGTTATTCTGTTCTCTAAAATTGTAATCCCTTGTTATTAATATTTAAGTATAAAAGTAAATTCAGGCACGGATTAAACATTAATGTTCTGTCTCTTTTAACCCTTTGCAGTCGGAGCCATTTTAACTGGATATCCAAAATATTTCTTCAGACTAACAGCGTTTCCATTTTATATAACCTGCAGCATTTTATACATTACAAAATTGAATTTTATGACTTATGTAACAGATAATAGCTCTTAAAAATTTTTTAATTATTAGTAAATTTGATAAAGATTATTTTAAAATTTGGCATGATAATTTCTAGAGGCGCCTGAGAGTCGCCATTCGACCGCAAAGGGTTAATAAATTGTGCCAATTGAAACATTCCTAATCGCGGTGACTGTAAAGGAAATGGTACGTCAAGGGGTTAATTGGAACGCGGCGGATGAGAGCGAAATAATATCGCGTAACGATCGATTCGCGTTGGCCCGCGGCGGCTGAATATTATCCGGTTACGAAACAGAGAACGTTGATTTCGGATACCGCCGAGGATGTAAATCGTTTTCACTGGAGAACGTGTCTCGCGAAGCTGAATTATTTTCTTGGCGCCGCACTTTTTGCTGCCGCTCTGCGCAACGGCGTTGCGCAGAAATGCGATGCGTATCCTTGCGAATGATGGCGCTGCTGCACCGGGATTGGACGAGTAATTTTAAACAGTGCCGGGGATTTGTTGGATCCAGGAACGAAATTTTTCCAATTAGCTCGACACCAGCGGAATGAAAATGTCCTTCCGCTGTTTCACAGTTTCGACGCGTCGATGCGATGAAATTGTCGAGTGGTTTGAGATGTTTGTTGCGAACAGGCTGTGATTCATAGCTTGTTCGTTCGACGGCTTGTTTAGGTCAGTGCGACGGTATTTTTAGGACATGTTTTGAATCAGTTGATGGCGTTTGGAAATTGATTCGTAAAGCTGCAGTTTGTTCAAGGTATGAAGACAATAGTATACTTTCCTTTATTGAAGTTGGTATAATCAATTCTTTTCTTCAATAAATTTCGTCTTGGAAGAGTGTTAAGAAAACAGTCGACTCGGTTATTTTGTCAGTAAAAAGCAGGAATTCTGCCAGCGTAAGATCTCAAAGCTACCAAAAAAACGTCAAAAATTTATAACAGCACATCATTAAATAATAATTTACTTCGGACAACCAAACATCTCTCATCTTTTAGTAAAAGTACAAAATTACTTTCTAACTGGCGAATAAAAATGGCAAAAAGTTTAATAAATTCCGCCACATCATTCTGGTAAAGCACCGTACATTAACCACTTCCAGGGTTAAGTTGATTCGTTGTTAAAACGATATTAATTCTTCTTCAAAATGGAAGAGAATTTGTTGCTTTAGAAGCTTTAAAATACCGACTCCATTCGAAGATCGAAAAGAATCCATTTCCGCGAGCAAAATATCCCGGCTCGATTGAAAATAATAGGCGGAATTCCGGCCGGAATTCGAAATAGAACGGCGTCGTTTATTCAGGTAGATTTCCAAGCGCATGTCACGAATTCAGGAAGACGACGATTGCGTTATCTGGCCTCCGCGATGCACCACAGCTAGAGAATCCAACGGCGAATGCCACGTGCCCTCCCCCTCGAAAATAGATCCAGGGTCCTCGACATTGCACTTGTGTGCACTTCATATCGCGGATGCTGTGCCTCTTTCACTCCTCGTCGTTAGCCCCGTTGCCTTTGCGCTGGAACAGCGTCTTCTATTTATAACGGGGCCTCTGTTTCGAAACGGAGATGGTTCCTCGAACGAGTTCACAGTCACGTGCTTCATTCCGCGGCGTTGGATGATACCATCCCGCGCGCGCGCAGAGTCGTTTCGAAGTTTTCCTGCCTGCACGAAGGTACTGAAACTCGCGCGGCGTTTGCGTTGACGTTTTCAAACAGCGAGATGTTTTAAAAAAAATCAAAGAAAGTTTTTGAGAGAACGGCTTCCTTCGAAGCTAATTTTGTAAGATCTAGTTGAGTAATATCAGCTGCAAAATTGCAAATGTTCGCTTTCTATGAGATAGAGAGATTAACGATTTATCTATAGGCAGTTTTATATGCAGTCTTTATATTTAACGTATCACAAAATTTTATATTTTTTATTTTATAATTATTGAAATAATAGGGCTGCTTCTATTGGCAGATATAAAGGCAAAACATCAAGTTTAAATATTATTTAAAGGCGAGAACAATTTCATCAATATTTCATAAATTTTCTAGCTTTATTAGAATGTAAGAAATAATTCTAAAATTATTATTTGAAACAAAATTATAGAACATTATTTGATTTACAGCTCAGTCATCGAGAAGCTTATTAACCCATTGCACTCGAAGACATTTTAACCTTAAATTAAAAATAGCTTTTCTGACCTTTATTCCCACTTTGACTTGTTGCATTCTATACATATAAAATCAAGTCTCCTGACTTATACAACAATTACACTTTCAACAATTTTTTTTAAAGATATAAATAAGTTTGACGATATAAAAATTGCTTTATTACACGATGTAAAAACTTGTTGTGGTTTCTCGAAGTCATGACGCGAGTGCAAAGGATTACTAAGTTCAGTAAATGAATTGAAGACGCGTGACATGTTATAAACAAGATAAAAATCTCGATAAAGAATGTCGAACATTTTGCAACCAAACTGCTACGAATCTATAAAATTGAATCGATAGTAAGAGACAAGGCGATCGCGCATGGAGTAGACAAATTCAGGAAACAATTAATCGACAGCTGCGAAATGTGCCGCACCATTTCACATCAACTACGCGCTTACGCGAGTCTATTACAATACGTGCGTCCGCGTTAATCAGATTATCTGGACCATCGACTGTCCGTCGCCGCGTTTCCATCAGGCCAGCCGCAGCTACTCCGTGGAAATAACACGCGCACGTCATCTGCAAAATAGCGGGAACAGAATCCTGATCAAGATACAGCCGCGCTTTCTTCCATGAATAACAGATTTCAGGAGTCCTCTGCGACTGCACCGGAGACAGGCGTGACTATATTGCAGTACGCCGAGCATCATCAGCGAGCATGAGAGCACAAGAGAGAGAGGGAAGAGAGAAAGAGAGAGAGAGAGAGAGAGAGAGAGAGAGAGAGAGATGGGAGATAAGGAGAGCTCCGCATTGGGTTGTCGCGGCGTTCGTATCCTTCAAATCCGTAAGTAATTCCAAAGGCAACTTCTCAGAGGCGGCAGGCTTTCATCCAGGAGTTCATGTTCGGAGACTATGTAGGCTCGGGAGAACAGAGCAGGAGGCAGAGCGCGGAGATCGCGCGCCTCTTGAGCAGCCCATTTGCATCTTCCTCGGAATTATCTCGTCGACGCCGGTTCCCGATCTCCCCGACCGAAGCAGTTTCGCGGCAGCCTCCGTTTTAAGTTGCAAAATTGCATCCTCCGTGAAAGAGCGCGCGGGTCAAAGAGTCCGCTGCGCGGGGGTGGGAAAACGGCGGCGGCGGCAGCGGCGGCGCGCGCGCGCGGCTCGCGGAGTCTTGCTATTATAAGTTCCAGGCGATGGTGCCGGGCCGACGAGAGTTTTAATTGCGTTAGAGGCGAACCATTATCCTGGAGTTCCAGCGATTAATCTCGAAATCTGCTCTCTTCTGTCTCGCTCCTCTTCTCTCTCTCTTTCTCTCTCTCTCACTTTCTGTCTCACCGCCCTCTGCCGAATGGGACTCGATGCGCCCCCCGGGTGCCTGAGAGGCCAATGTAAACGCGCGCTGCCAGAATAAACAGGACACCTCTTCACAGACCTCCGTTGTAAATCGAGTCCTCGGACGGAATCCGATCGTTCCCTCGTTTAGAATCTTTGATTTACGGCACAGTGGATTGTATTCGCCGTGCTCGAGAGCCGCCGCCATATTGGCACCGGTGATGACACACAGCCCACGAGAGTGGCCCACTCGAGGCCGACCCGAGTGTCGCGTTTGATGAAAACGGGATGGTCGACTTTTTAATGTGACCGATTGGTTTGCCGTACTCTCTCGCGATGTCGAGTGCTTTGTCCCCGCGCTTTTTCTAAATTGCCGTTTCCTTGTTGAACGCGAGCCTCGTGGAATGATTTTCTTCTTTTTTTTTTTTGTTAGATTGTCGATCCGGGTTCTTCCGGCTTCGAAATAGTCTTGTTGTTGGCATTGTTCGGATGTCAGATTGATCTCTGTCCACTGTTTTATCGCGGTTGAAATGAATTTTTATTCACAAATGCTGTTTAGTGCTTCTGGCAGGGAATAATTTACCGAACCAGGTCAAGAATTTGACTGTTCTTCTTAAAATATTTTATGTGCCAATTGTAACCAAAATAGTTATAAATAAAATCTAGTGATATATAACCTGCTTATATATTTCACGTAAAAGTCGATGGAATTTTCAGCAGCTTCAAACGTAGTAGAAACATAATAATTATTCTGTTTTGACACAGGAACGATAATAAAATGTTCGGAGAACATTTAGAAAAATTGCCACGACCCAATTTCGAGATGGCAGCATTTTCGTGCAAATTTAACAAACCACGAAGATCGAACTCGTTCGTCCTCGACGAAGGAAAACCAAATTCTTCTCACGAACCGGCAAGACCGGAATTCTGAAATCCGTCCTATCGCTTCATGCGTCACTTCCACCGTGGAGCCCGGGTCTCTTATCATGAGACCCGCTTCGAGTACGCGACAGGGTATCCAGTGAAATCGAGCATCCCTCCGGCATCAATGAAACGATCCACCGCCGTAAAGTGTCGTTGGGACACGGTCGGTTAGCTCGCGAGAACACGGAAATGGCGAGTCGCCGGGCGGTGTCCCTCGATCCTCGTTCGCATAACGTCTCATCCGCGGAACACGCTTGAAAAAAGGGTGGCAAAGGCACGGTAGGAGGGGGGGGGGGGGAGGGGCCGAGCAATTGCGAGCGTCGATTCTCATCCGAAAGCGATTTAACTTCGGCGAAATTACATTAGGACACGGTTGAATCGAATTTCGTTCGAACGGAGAGTCCCGCGGCCGTTGCAGACGTGCTACAAATTAAGAGGACTCTGTCGCAGGGGAGGGGGGTGGAGAACCGGCGACGGAAGGGGGCGAGAGAGAGGTTGGTTCTCTCTTGACTCTCGTTCGAGCTCTCCCGTAGATCGATCCGAAAAAGAAAGGGGCCGAGAGGAGAAGACTCGAAGAGGAACACGATTCCTCCGGTTCCGACGCCATTGTTTCGCGTCCGGCGTGAAACGCTTCATGCGCCGACGAGCACACGATTTTCGTCGCGATCCTCGCTCAAAAGCAGCCTCGAAGGAAACACTTCTCCCCTTTCCGTCATTCCCTCGCTGTGTACTGGGTGATCCATGTACCTGGGCCGACCTGTAGTTCCGGTGCAGGCGAATTCAGACAGCTTTTAGTAACCTATATTAGCCTGTAGTACGATTTATTTCAATACTCGGTCGGTACACTTGCAAACTGTACAGTCTCTAACATTCTCGGTAAACAAGTGCTACAGTGCAATACCAAAAAAAGTAATATAACGCAAGATATTTCAAATTTTGCATAATTTCCATCAATGGAATCTCCACAGAGCGATGAGATGATTTTTATTATTTATCAATATTTTGTACTTATCGAAAATATAAAATATTAAGCTTTTTGGTATTGTACCTTAATACTTAGAATACTGAGAATTTTGTAGAGAATTGATCTACTTGTAATTTACAAATGCACCGATAATGTACTTATAAATGGAACACGTACTATAGGATAATAGAACCTGTTTTACACTGTAAAATCTTTTTCTAAGTTCACCCGGGACACAGTTGCACTTTGGCCCAGTTACCAGGACCGCCCTGTACACGTGTACACCTCCGCGTCTCTTTTTCCACGACTTTCTCCGGTTCGCTCAAGTCCCGGCGCGCCGGAAGTCCACAGGGCGAAGTCACGCGATTGCGGATTCTCGAAAACCGCCGAGAATGATGGAGGATGATTGAACGGCGCAAAGCCGCTCCGCCAAGGCGACCGCTTCTTCCTCGACCGGGAAGGAACCTTTCGCAAGGCTGTTGTTCACTTTTGCTTAACAAGTTTCCCCATCGATCGGAAGCGATACTCTCTCGGCGCGGCCGAACGGAGATGTAGATCGCGCTGCTTTTTCTTGGCACGGATTCGCGAAATATCGTATCGGAGAACGACAGCTTGGCCGGTCCCGGGTTATTGATTTCGTTAAAAGAAAATATTAATTTAACGCGAGTCAGTGGACTACTTATTGAACCGCTAATGCGCAGGCTGCCCCCTTTTAAAATGAGGAACCTGTGACCCAGAAACTGATCCCGACATTTTAATATTTCATCCGACGTGGTAACACGCGACTGATCCACGCCCAATTTTATTTTTAAATACGTTACAGGGAATGTTATGGGAAAGAGAACGTTAACGTTGGCGGAAATAATTGCAATTAAAATTTCAACGAAAAAACCTGATTAACCGTGCTGGAGAACCGTGTAAAAACGGAATTCTGTGTACGTTTGAAATTCATTTCGTGGTATAACGATTCGCGCGCGCGAAACGGTGCCGAACAAAATAATTAGCGGTGAAAAGTCGAGTCAAGACGAATCTCGTTGCACCGTTCAATTTCTATTTCCAATCGACAATACCGCGGCAGAATTTTCTCGGACAATCGACGACTTCGCCCCGCGAGGATCGGCGAACCGGAAGCACGAAATCGCGAAAATACGTTCGCGGCGGAGGCTTTAAAGATCCGGGCTGTTGTGGATTCGGGGAACGCGCGGAATCCTCGGGAAGTTGGCGCAATTCCGTGGGTTCCCGGGAACAGAAGGTTCATTGAAAACTGCTCAAAGGATCGAGCACGGGCTACAAACTACGTTTGTACTCTCGGCGGGGGAGAGGGGCCCGGGAGCGGGGAAGTCCCTTGACGTCGAACGAGGCTTCAACTTTCGGAAGTTCCACGTGAAGTTAGGGTTTCAGATCCGACTTTGTTCTTAGGGCGTAATCGAGTGTCGGAGCTTGGAGCACCGAAATTCGGGAATCTGTACCGGGGTCTGAACTTATTGGGACACCGGGGGTAGGGGGGGAGGGTTTCCGATGTTAAATATCAGTCCCTCGATTAACAGCGCGCGGGTCTTCGCACGATAGAGTCCTCCGATAGAAACGTTTGTTAAGGAGAGTTAGTACAACGTGTGCAGAGATTTTTCTTGGTTGACGTTTACGAGAGGCGCGGTGTTCCCTCGTCGTGTGCTGCCGCGGCCCTGGTCCGCGAAGCGCCGCGGTGTATCGAGTGGACGATCTCGCCTCGAGGTTTTGCGCTTCTCGAGGAGTTTTCAAGAGGGTGCCGCGCAAACGTCGGACCACGCGCGGCGACACGCAACGACGGAATACCGCGGCGGCGTGTCTGAACTTGTTCCAACAAAGATTTATTTCTCAATAATTACAAACGCAACGTCGAAGTGCTTGGACGTGATATTTCGCATACCTTAAATAATCCCTCCTCGTCCGCGAAGAGCTCCGTCGCGCTCTTAAATACTTCCCCTATTTGCTAGATCGCTCGTCGATCCCGAAAACGAGAGAGTTTCTCTCTCTCTCTCTCTCTCTCTCTCTCTCTTTCATCCTCGGAGACCACGGAACCGCTTCGTTTCGTGGTTGAGATTCTTTGACCGAGGTGCGCCTCCGGTTCCGACACGATTTTCCGAACTTACGAGCGAAGTTACGAGCTCCCTGGTTTATTGACTCGTATAATACACACGCCGGTACATCTCTCCCGGTGGTCGTGAACGAATCGCTGTGGATCGCACACTTGCGCCACGAGAGCTTGCATCGTCGTCGGGCGACGCAGATCGCCGGGCACGCGAAATGCAGCCGTCAGGTTCGTTTACATGAATCTAAACGCGAGATCGGGCGAGAGCGTTCGATATACGACGGCCATCGACAGACACCGCGAAATTTTCACGGGAGGAATCGACTGTCGAGCACTTCGCGGTGTCGGCAACTTTGATTTCGGTTGCCTGCCGGCTACACAGTAAAGCAGACCGTTCACACGGTTTTATAGAACCTATATAAGATGCAGTTTTTTTAGACGGTACAATTGCATACAAATTTGTTATATTTTACTGATTTTACAATTTATTGATAATTTATTATTTATTTAATTTATTAATCTTTGGTGAACGTTTCTACTCAGCTACAGTCATAAAAAGAACATAGCTACTCAAAGTGGTCAAAGTTGTGTAATTAACTAAATAAAAAAGTCAATGTATGCAGATAAATTACCACTGAATATTTTGAAAAATTGATATTTCCCTGAATTATTAAAATAACGATCTTTCGAACGTCAACACATTTCATCCGCAACAAATCTTCCGCGATCGGCGCTTTGAAATTCGCCGGCACGGAACGCAAATATTTCCGCGCGATATACGTAAGCGGAGAAATTCGGCGCTCAAATGGCGAAATAAAAGCTGCTGAAATTTCGTCGATTCCCTCGGCCTCGTGGAAACAGGTGCTTTCGGCGAGGTCGTTGTTCGAACGTTCGCGCCGCGTCTCCTACTTACAATGCACACTCTGAGAACACTCGGACTCGGGCCCACGTTTACACACAGATCACGGAATCCTTCGGCACGTGAGAAAGAAAAAAAAGAAAACAGACAGAAGAAGAAGAAGAACAGACAAAAGGTACGTTCGATGGAATGGAAGTGTCGCCGACGGTGAAACACAGGCGAACGTGTGTGTCGCTAATCAAAAACTAAAAATAGATTTGTATAGTAAAAAGAGAGTAAGAACGATGGGGGGGGGGGGGGGGGGGGGGGATCGGGGAAGGAGGGTACGGGGACAGTGGGGAGGCGGGGAGAGAGAGAGAAAAAAAAACAACAGAAAAATAAAACCGATACAAGCGCATGCCATGCGGTATAATCTAACATCTAAGAACCCAGGCAAGTGAGTAAGACGTGAGGGATCGAGGTGCGACGACCCCGTCGCGTTTCAACTCGACGACTCTTGTCCGTGGCCGATCGATAGCCGCGTTAGGCGAAAAGACGGCCGAGGAGAACAACCCCCGATATCTTCCGCGTTCATGGATATACCACACGTGCGAGCCACCTTCTTCAATGAGGAGTAGGGGGGGTCGTCGATACCTCGAAACCCGTCGCCCGGTCTCGTACGGAGCACCTATCGTCGTCTCATACACGGTCAATCAACGATTATACAAAAAGATACGTTTAATACTAATGGTAATGACGATACGATGTACAATAGGTGGTCAGTAACACGCTACGTAACAATTATTGTAAAAAGTACAGCAGCTAGTTTACGCAATAATAATCATAATGGTGTCGGATGCGGAAATGACCTCTTAGCGATTCCATTCGTGCACCGAATATTTAGCTCGTCTCCTAATTCGTCTCGAAGCCACCGCAGTGACCCCGTCTACAACTTCGTAACTTCGGAGACTATGTAGGTTGTGTAACGAAAGGTTTCCTTGCAGAAAATAACATTTTTAGCCTGCTATTTTTAACCGGGGGTTGACATTTTTTGCAGAAAATATCGACCCTCTAGAGATCAAAGTAAACGTAATTCTTTAGGTTACGTCAACGTTAAAATATGATATACAAAAATAGGAAAATGAAAGAACATTATTGACAGATTAAATGATTCGTGTATGTTGATTTTAGCGCGAACAAGGTGCAGACTTACCAACGCAAGACTTCTTTGAGATCAATCCATTTACAGGCCTCATATGAAATTTAAACTAACTGTTAAAATATGACTGTCTTTAAATCTCAGATTCTTAACGATCATAATGTTATCTTACGATCATCGTCGTCGGCATTTTAAGCTCACCGGTAAATCGGAAAGGCATCATTTCCACACCAAACGGTAATAATAATAATCGATAATAAATCGTAATCATAGCGAATAACATTAAACTGAAATCCGTAATCGTTAATGATAAAATCGTAATCAGAACACACATCATGCGCACTAAAACACGTACGGTCCAGTAGCTAATCAAGCAGGACTAAATCTGATGACTCAGTTGGTGAGTTGGTATCGCCCCCAGAAAATTAATAACACGTTTGTACGCAAGAGGAGAGAAATTATTGTATGCAAATCGGCTGCGGAAATTAAACCAAATAATCGTAATAACTATAATCATAATTAATAATAATAATAGTTAATAATAATATTAATCATTAATAATAACATTAATAATAATAATAATAACTAATAATAATTTTAATAATAATAATAATAATTAATAGTAATAATAATAGTAATAGTAATAAAAAGGAAAGACTAAAAACTAATTTATGCGCAATCTAACGTATGATTAAGATCGGCGTGCTCCCGTTCCCGCGGATGCCTTCAGGTCTCGCCTCAACCTCGCGGATCCGGTCGCGTGTCTTCCGACATAATCGAATCGATTATCCCCGAGCGAGCGGAAACGGTCTCTCCGCGTTTGGACACGAGTCAGCGCGCGCGCGTTGCTTTAAGTATCTGCGGTTCTTTGGCTAGAAAATGAAGAACGTGTGTCGCGAACCGGGACTCGACGCGACTCGACGCGATCTGTCGAGATTTGACACGGCCGAAAAACAAACGGAAACGTGCCGCTAGACCCACCGAGGAGTTTAGCAACCCCTCCCACCCTTCGGAACAGTGTGTTGTTGTTGGTCCATCGTTTCGACAAAAACCGATTTTTCGCGGTGATCCCCCGCCTGGACGCGCGTACACGTGTAATGCGGCCTGGTATTTTTTCCTCCTTTGTCCGACGGATTCGTTTCGATGTTTGTCACGGGCCTCTTCGTTGCGTAGCTAAATCTACCCTTCGTTGTGTTTACCTCCCACCGGAAATCTATCCGATACAAAATGGCTGTTGTCGGAGCAGAATACAGCGATCGCTATCGGTTGAAGTTACTCTATTTCGATGTGGAGATTTTAACTTTTGAAATTCTGACTTTTGAAATTTTAGCTTTTGAAATTTCAACTTTTGACATTTTAGCTTTTCAAATTTCAACTTTTGAAATTTTAGCTTTTCAAATTTCAATTTTTGAAATTTTAGCTTTTCAAATTTCAACTTTTGAAATTTTAATATTTGAAATTTGAATTTTTGAAATCTTATTTTTCGAAATCTTAACTTTCGAAATCTTAACTTTTGAAATTTTAACTTACAAAATTTTAATTTTTGAAATCCTATTTTTCGAAATCTTAACTTTCGAAATCTTAACTTTCGAAATCTTAACTTTTGAAATCTTAACTTTCGAAATCTTAACTTTTTAAATTTTAACTTTTGAAATCTTAACTTTTGAAATCTTAACTTTTGAAATTTTAGCTTTTCAAATTTCAACTTTTGAAATTTTAGCTTTTCAAATTTCAACTTTTGAAATTTTAGCTTTTAAAATCTCAACTTATGAAATTTTAACTTTTCCAATTAAAAGTTGGAATTTCAACTTTCGAAATGATCATTAGTCAAAATAAATGATTTGTACATCAGGTATACGAAACAGAAGCTGATAACGAATATTTCTCTAACGTTCTGATACTTCAATAAGTTTTCGATAGAATTTTGCACATCGTCCACAACAACTTATGAATTATTTCATATCGAATTTGTCGTACAAACAAAGGAAATACTTTTGCACTAAGAAGATTCTCTGTACGACCCTTTTTCCGTAACAATTAACTAAAATCGTCCGTCTCTACTTTACGAACATAAAGATCCCTTTGCTTTATCATCAGAAATAAACACGAAAAATTCCAACAGAAAACACGATAAAAAAACAACGACAAAACTTGCCCAATCAACCGACCAGGCTAACAAACCTAGAGAAAAACAGTGTTATCCGTAAAACAAACCATAATCTTCGAACGAATTATCACAAAAGAAAGTATCCTACATCTTAAGCTAGCAAATTGCGTGCAGCTTTTCCTCTCAAAAAATAAAATAACGAAACAAAAAAAAAATGAAGCAAAACAATTGCTGCAGAACCCTGCTCCGACCGCATCCACAAAAAAAAAAAAAAAACAGTAGCGAACAACAGCCGGGCTAGCCGTATATAAAAATCGCGGCTCCCTCGAAAGAACGGCGAACAGAAAAGATAGAAGGAAAGAATCGAACGCGTGCGATCCTCGGCGTCGATGTCTCGGCAACCCTTCCCCATAGAAAACACCGCGCGTTCTAGCACACACCAGGCATTTGGCAATGTAAGGCAGTGAGTCGTTAGGCCCGTGGAGCCTGTTCCCTCACTGTACGCTAAAATAGATCCGCAGCGACGCTCGGTGTTTGTCAGTGGTAGGTAACGACAGCTCCCCGAGCGGAAGCGGCGCGTTACGAGGACGGTTTCACCGAGGAGGATTCACCTCCGAGAGGAAGACCGGGAGAAGGAGGACGACCCTGGAAAGGTCCGGCGGGCCCCAACGAGTTTCGCTCAATCAACGCGGAAAAACGGTTTTCGCGACGGACACACTTTCTCTCGTTTCGTTTCACGCGCGCGTTTCTCATCGCGCCCTTTTTCGGCTCCTCCCGGGCTAGCCGGCCTCGCGACGCGACCGCTTCGTTCAGCTTCGCTTATACCACTAATACAAAGAAAACGTACCAGTACGTTTGGCAGCGGCGTGCACTTCGACAAGCACCGCAAATACACTCCGCACCCGTGTTCTTTAGCTCGGCTCTCGTCTTTCTCACTAGTTTACATATCGAACCACCCACTTATGCACTAAAACGGTTCTCTCGTTTCAATCGGAATGCTGTGCACCGGTCTCCTCTACAAGCGACGCGACACCTTACAATCGTGCGTACGTATACGTGTCTTTCTCTCTGCGTTTACGCGCGTGTGTGTATACGCGCGCGTCTGTTTTGCGTTTGCGTGCGCGTATGTATGGTAGGTGAGAGCGTGTGTGTGTGTGTGTATGAACGTGTACGTGTGTCGTGTTCGTTTGATACCGCCGGAGAAAATTTTGCGAGCGCGTCCGCGAAATTTCGACGGGGAAGAAAAAGATGATAACGATCTATTATTATACTTCGTGGTCTCTCGAAAACCCGACGAGCACACCGGCGAGATCACGTGTTCGTTCGATCGTCCATGTATGTATTCTTGTTCTCTAAAGCGTACCGCCGGCGAACACATTATAGCAACGGGATTAATGTAGCAGTTTCTTTCTTTTTCCGAGCGTGAACACACACAGAACCGTCCCCCGTCATTTTTCATAATATTATTTTTTTTTTTATACACGATACAGCTTTACGGTCGTTTCTTTTTTTTTTTTTGGCTCCCCCTCTGAATTATCTCGTGTTTTGTAGTTTTTTGTATTGTTTTCGTTTCGTATTTAGATATTTTATCTGTTTCATATTTTTTTTTTGTTTTTTTTTTTGTTTTGTTTAAATGGCTACGAATAGAATCGTTATTGCTGTGGCAATGGCGGTCACGGCGAGCTTGGGAGTATCTCCAGCGGAAGAATCTATATAGTAGTCCGTAGTGGTGCCCGTAGATTCTGATAATGATAAAAATGTGACTTTGTAAAAGGATCGTTGCGGCTTGATAACATGGTAACGAAGAGAGAAGGGGGGTGGGGGGGTGGTTTTTGGATCATCTAATGCCTAGATATGCCCATCGAGTGGCTACCCGACTGTTTCTCTAAATCGCTTTGTCTACAAAGGGTCAAGGGGACTTGAGGACTCTCTTAATTGTCGAATCGACGTTTATGTTCGACGTCGAAAGCGCTCTCTCGAGCGGCATTGTTGCGAATTGCTTAAAGCGGCTTCACGGAGGGTTGACGGGATGGCTTTTGAAAGGACAGGATCGAGACGTCTTGCCATTGTCTCGACTCGATTGCTGTGTGGGGGGAGGGGGGTCGAGGACTTTTCGTTCCTCGGAAATCTCCATGGTCATTTCAGCGGGCTTCGAGACGTTCTACGCGTCTCGAGATTTTTCAGATTTTTTGTCATTCCTCGTCCGTCCGTTCATGCCTTCTCAGTTTCAGAAATCGTTCACTTAATGTAGATAAATAATATCCGTAATAGAAAAGACTATTAGAAGCAAGAGTGTTGATGTATTAATTTGAATTTATTTGAATTTATATATAAATTATTAAAGAAGAAAATATTGTGCTTGGTTTCTACATCTGACAATTCACACAAAATTTTTATTTTTCGTAAAAATTCGAAGTAAAAGATAAGAATGATCTAATTTTAATTCTGCATTATAGATTGTTACTTTAGAGTAAAATATGCAACCTTAGGATTTTTCTAAAAAGTATGAACATTCCCTATAGACATTAAATCTAAATATTAAAAATAACACAAGTTCATAAATTTAACAGCGAAAATCATTGTACAGAATATTTTACTGCAATATTAAGAGACTATAGAGTACCATCACAGGACTAACTTATCACGAAGAGGCGAAGGACGGATGAAGATTAAATAAACGAAAATAGAGATGAAAAGAATTGTAAAGCCTTTTCTAATAGCCTATTTTAAAATAGTGCAAATTTACGCTATAAATTCCAATAAAAAAAAAACAAAGAAAAGGTTTTAAATCAAAGATATTTTGTTCGCCAATGGGAAAATAATTTCATACAACAAATACTCTTAACTGGGACAAAAAGGAACGATCAGGAATCAAGATCAACGTGGCAAAGACAAACGGTGGGAGCCGCAGCGAAATTTTCAGTTCCCGATCGGACAATCGAAATGCCTCAATGACCCTTTTCCCTCCTCCTTGAGTGAACAAAATAGAGGCGACGATAATTAAACGGTCTTTCTCGTCAATGAAAAAAAAAAAAGAACCATATCAATCGGTGCGATAGCCTCGTGCACATATATGTATATATATATATATAATAATATTTCAAAGAGAAATTACGACTTGAAAAAGGGCACTAATACTGAGATACGGAAAATGGTTCTCGATGATGAAAGAATTTGGCGGATGATATTCGGAACCACCGTTCTCCGATGAAAGATAGATGATTATCGACAAATGAGTAGCACATGGTAATGGAAACACTTACCCCTTGCGGTCTTAAACTTGGCAATGCCCGGCTGGCTGTATCCCATCGCGTTGTGCGCCCTGAGCTCGACCCTGTAGAAAGAGTCCGAGGCAAGATGCTTCAGCCAGTGCTTCGTCCTTCCTTGCGACTTAATAGGTGCGATTTGACAGGTGTTCTCCAGCACTTCCCAGGTGCCGGACACGCGGTTTATTTGACAGTATTTGATCTCGTACATGTCGATCGGCTCGCCGTTGTCGGCCGGTACCAGCCACGACAATTCGAATTGATTGCCGTACGTCGACACGTCGTATTCCGTCGACGACGATATTAGCTTCGGCTGGTTCGGGAAGGTCCTCACTGGCGTCGTCTCGCGAATGAACGCCCCCCAGTTGCCCTGGCCGACCTCGTTCTGCGCCGCGAACTGGAATTCGTACGTTGTCTGCGGTCTTAGGCCCTCGATGATGTACGGCGACCCTGGAAACGACAGATCGCTCGAATCAACTAATACAATCACCACGTTCCAATCCATTTTCTACCCTTTCCACTTCCGATACCTACGATACATCAGTTTTTCTTTCTATATGGATAAATCAATAACCATTTGTAATTTTTGTTCCGGCAAATATATACATAGATACCAATACACATTTCTATATCCAAAATTAGGACACTGTACAACAGATTTCTCCAAAAGCGTTGCTATCTAGAGCAACAAGATTATGTCAAGAAAAACTTAGCTACCTATAGCTGCTATATGACATGTTACTTCTGATTCTGTTCAGGAAGTGCTATGTTGTTCACAGAATCAATGAAGAGTTCCTCCACGATAAAACAAGTGCTGATATCAAAATCATGTTAACTTGTTCACAAAATCATCGACTTGTTGCTCTAGCCAGCTTTCGCATGAGTGCTCTATTGTTCTCAGAAACAATCTAGGGTGCTTCCAAAGCAAAAAGCACTTGTTGCTCGTGACTGTTCTATAATTACTCTCTCTCTAGTAATCTATAGTGGTTTTCACGATAAAAAACACTTGTTGCTCTAAAACAAGTTCCACCTTGCTGGTAGCCTAGATCATTCCATGGCAAAAAGTGCTCGTCGCTGGTGTCAGCCTCGAGGCGTTGCATTGCTCTCGAAAATCAAACTGCTCGCAAGAAGAGCACTTGTTGCTTTTGGAAGCAATCTTGACAACATACAGGCAAGTTCCACGTCGCGTCCTTTGAGAAGATCCAATATCCGCTACTTACCAACGGACAACGTCTTGTTCTTCGCTTGCTGCCAGGTCTGCCTGTCGTTCTTGTACCTCACGATGATGGTCCTGATAGGTAGCTCCGGGTGCGTGGTCGGTGGAACCAGCTCGAACCTGATGGTGGTCGCCGTGACCTCGATCATCTTCGCTTGCTGCACCTCTTCGGGCTTGGATGCCTCTCTGAGTTCAATGTCGCGCGTCTTTGTGCCGTGGATGTTCGACGCGATGCACTTGTAGACCCTGTAGTACCGCCTGTCGAGAGGCACGATCATCAAAGTGGAGATCGGCCCGGCTCCCAGCTGTTTAATCATCGCGTCGTTGTCGATCTTCTCGTCGCCGTTCACCGTCCAGCGGATGGTCGCGTTCGGTATGCTCTCGGCGATGCAGCTGATGTTCACCTGTCTCTGTTCCCAGGACCAGACGGTCTTGTTCTGCATGGAGGCGAACGACGGCGGAAACTCGACGGTCAGATGTCCGTTCCTGCGCGCCTCTCCGCCGGTATTCTGAGCGATACACTCGTACAGCCCGTCGTTCGATCTCGTCAGCTTGTCGATGGATAGCGTTCCCACTGTCTCCCCGGTGACCGTGTCGGACGTGTTCTCCAGGATGATCGTGTCGTCGTCTTGTTGCGAGCCCTTCACGTACGGCTTCTCGGACGTGTGC
The DNA here is from genome assembly GCF_028453695.1 of Augochlora pura. Lineage (NCBI taxonomy): Eukaryota > Metazoa > Arthropoda > Insecta > Hymenoptera > Halictidae > Augochlora > Augochlora pura. Next base: position 19,005,604 of record NC_135777.1, on the reverse strand, counting down.
TTCTTGAAGATGACCTGCGGGGGCGGTCTGCCGAAAGCCTTGCACATGATCGTCGCGTTTTTGCCCTCCACCTGGCTCGTGTTCTGAAACTCCATGATCTTCGGCTTGACGATCACGTTCACCATGAAGTTCGTCGTCGCGGTGCCCGCCTTGTTCGTCGCCGTGCACTGGTATTCCCCGGCGTCGTCCCTGTTCACGTTCGTGATCGTCAGCACGCCGTTGTCTGCGCCCACCCCAAAGCGGTCCGCGTTCGACAGGTTCAGCTGCGTCAGCGACTTCACCCAGGTGTACTTCGGTGGCGGCTTGCCGTGAGCCTTGCACTCGATGCTCGCGTCCTCGCCCTCCACTATGTCCACCGGACTAGGTAGCTCCTCCACAGTCGGCTGCACGTGCACCTGGAAAATTGAAACCCACCGATCGTCTGATACCTGTCGATCGACTGAGCTGGGTCGAGTTTCCAGAGGATAGATTTTGAAGCACCGCCTCTCTCGGTTTCAAGCGACGAGCGCGAGTTCGACCAGAGAAATATTTTCACTCGAAGCCTCTGCACTCCGCATTCCGGGATTACTTTCGCTTCGAGTGTGTCTCCTATACGTTTACAAACACTTCTGAGAACTCCTTTAAATCCGTTGTAGCTTCCTTGGCTAAACGTTGACTACTTTATTGTGTATTGATCGCGTGCGGCCCACAAGTTGGAAATACTATGCGCGTCGCTATCCAGAAACATCAATCACGTCATTAAGTTCAAACTCTAAATGCCGGAATAATTATACAAATTGGTAGGTCTGCTGTTAATGATCTAATGTTATTTTTACGTGGGTGGACAACTAATCAGTTTCACAATTGTTAATATTCGAATCAAAGAACAGAAAACGTAATAAAGGTCAGTCGAAATTGTCCAACAGTTTGTCGAATAAGAGGGACACATTTACTTTAACAATGAACGATCAGCTCACGTTAATTACGTACGAAGGACAATTTTATTTCGATGCGTCACCGTCGATTGATTATAAAGCGGGCATTTATTATATGAAATGATGTTCTGTTCTTTCCTGTCCGGGAACCGTGGGTAATTGGCGTACACAATTGTGGGTGAGAAGAGACTGCGTTAATTATGGAGATCAGCCTGACGCGCCTCGCTCGGACACAACTCGATTTTCCGAGCGAGCAATAATGTTTCGGATGCGTGTTTGCGGCCGCGGCGCGATATTGTTTGAACGGTTGCGTGATTTCGATGTTTCTGGACGAAATCATTCGGATGGCCCCTTGTTTTGAACTCCATTGTCTCGCGAAATTGATGCGACATTGGCGGACCACTCGATGCTCAAGACTCAAGATTATTTCTAAATTTTGAAGACCAATTTAAAATCCCTTTGCCATACTAAATTCTAATCTCTTTTGATAAATTGAAATCTTGTTCCACCATTTTCTATTTATAAAAATTAACAAACGAAGAGAGTTACGTATTTTTTAACTCATGCTAAGCGACACAAACAATTTTTATTTTCCCCGAAAATTGTAAGCTCAAAATTCTACAGCATGAATTCTAAATAAAATGTCGCTCGGATTTGTTCGAAAAAATTTCATTCATAAGCTTGGAAACATATTTGCACGAAGCTGTCGAGCGTAGGTGGAACCCCATAGCCCCGCCGCCATTGTTAAAAATACCGAGCATCGCGTATTGTTTGACTTTTTCTATTGTAATTATTTCCGGCAATGCTAGCGCGCGTCAGCGAACTGTCATTCAAACGTCGCGGTCGCAACGTTGAAAACCGAGTCGAATAAAATTGTGCGGGGATCGCAGAATTTTCACGGGAAATAGATCCGCGTCCATAATTATTTTTATATCGTGTTGCAACTTGGCCGAGTCGATGTTGCGACAGGGAAGTGCGCAAAAAAGCTTACCTCAACCCGAATAGGTCGTTCCTTAAGCTCCCCGGTGGTCAACACCGAAGCCCGGCAAGTGTAGATCCCGTCGTCCGATTCCTGCACGTTCTTGATCTTCAGCGCGTGCGTGTCGATGATGTAGTGATCGTTCGTCTTAATTAATTCGCCGTTGTACAGCCAGTCGACTACCGGCGGGGGACTCGCCTTCACTTTGCACTGAATCGCGTAGTCTTTGCCCAAGATTGGGTATTGATTCTCGGGCGCGTTTGCCCAAGTGATCGCAACTGTGAAACAGTGTTTGGTAAAATATCTCCGATTTATCTTAAATTTCTTCCTTATAAAATATCTCTTTCGATCTCAAAAACTTAAATATCTTTATCAAACGCTATTAAATATATTTTACAATACAGTATCGTATACTTTAAACACAGCACCAGTCATCTTAACCAGTTAGCTGATTAATTATGATTAATTTACAATTTTACCGAAAACTAAAATACATTCGTAAATTCGAAACGATGGTAGCGTTATCTTTTTTCGTTGAAAGTGAAACAGCGGTGAAACGGAACCAATTATTCCGTCGATGGAAATTAGTTACTCACCAATAGTCTCGATTGTCACGGACTTGTTCAAATATATCGAGTTCGCGTAAGTGCCTTTACACGTGTATCTCCCAGCCTGCTCCTCTTGAAGGGAGTTGAAGTACAGTGACAGGGTGTTGTCCATGTGTAGTTCGGTGTACATCGGCGGTTGCGAGTACCCTGAGAACGTGCTATGGGAAATAATCGAAACATTATTAGGCTGTCGACACCGTGTACACCACAGAAACTGATCTACGTTCTATGATGATGAGTAAAGAGCGTCCAGATGAGTTGAAGAGTATAGGGGTTGGGTGACGTTGAACGATCTCGGCTCAACGTTTCGTCATTACTATATATGTACAATAATTCTACCCTCGATATTTACAGTTAAAAATAACTCAATTTTTCTTTAAAAACTTGGCGAAGTCCTAATCGTAGTCCTCATAAATTTTACCGTTTGGAATTACCAGGAAAAGCAATTGTCGCGGAGCAATTTTCAACAACTGGAAACAATTACTTGAACCGTGTCAAAAGTGAAGGGGTGAAAGCGAAAACTGCGGCGAATATCAGGCCGGCTTAAGTACAGTTAATCAATGAACAACCCGGTGTTCGTAACTTCGCAACTTTTGCCACGGGCACCGTGCGGCCATCGTAAATCGCCGCTGTCGACTAATCCCAGTTCTAAACGCGAAACATCGAGCCGATATCGGTGAAATATATCGTTACAGGTGTACGAGAGAGATAGATAGAAACAGATAGAGAGGGGTGGCGGGGTAGTGTGAATGAACACGTCGAATGTCGGATCGATGGCGTGAGAGAGAGAGAGAGAGGTGTCGCGGATCGATCGACCTTAATTTGTCGTACTAACAAAGGAGCTGAATCGATCCAAGGGCTCGGCGGATCGCGGGGACCGGCAATTTCGACGGCGGCGGGCGTTGCGCAAGGCGGCAACCGGCACGGACGAGACGCATTCACACGAATCCGTGCAATTTACCGACGCCGCTTTGCAGTGCGCGCGAGAGATAAGGCGGTCCAGGTGGGATGCTGAATCGCGTTGTAATGAATAGTTCCCGCGGACCGCGCGGATTCGAACGGTTGCGTCAGCACTGCGATACGGTTTAATGAACCCTTTCGGGTCCTGGCTGGCGCGGAGTCGCGAGAGCTATGGTTCCCGCCGAGAAAAAGGGAGCGCGATCCTGCCCCGCGCGGTCCTCGATCCGATCTACCGATGAATAGCTCGCGCTGCCGCTTGATCTATCGGTGCCGATCGGCTCCCGGTGCCGAACTTCTCTGGGCGCGCACTTGCTGCCGCGGATGAAATTATACGTTCTACAATTCCCCGGGCTTGATGACTGTGGAAAGGGCTTCTGGGATTCGGAAGGCTCCCCTTTGAAGAAGCTTCATTTCAGGCAAAGTTTGTACCAAATTCACTCTATTTGCTTCGCAACGTTCTACTAAATTTCGTAGGGTCTGCATTCAATCTCTGATTTTCATTTTAACAGAACTCAATGGACTTGGTTGAATTTTTCTAATAATTTTGGTAAAGAGTCTTCTACCTTCGTTATATCCCAGAACGTTTGTATAATAAATTCTTATTTTGTACTTAGAGAGGGAACGATGTCTGGAGGAACCGACGAGGAGACCAAGCTAGTCTAGAAGACTTTTGCTGAACTCGGTACATCATAATTTTCTTAAAAGTTTGTACAGTAAGGAGACATTTTTGTAATGCTTATAAAGTACTACTTTTACCAAGAATTTTCCCCATGTTTGTTTGAAAAGTTCCTCTTTTGTTCTAACAAAAAATTTACATACAAAGACTTTTGCTGAACCCACTCGACGATGATGTTCTTAAGAACTTTGATAACAGAATGTTCAAAAGTTTTCGTTCGAATAATTTCTTTGAAGCTCATCTTTCTTGTAGATACAATGGTATGAATAACTGCAGACTTAAAGTAACTTTTATATTCTCGGTAATATGCGAAGTTAAGCAAACGTCTTATTTGTCGACTTCTATATTATATTTACAATACTATTATTTACTATTTATTTGTTACACTTATTTTTAGCATCATCATCCTATATATTTAAAAACGAATTTAAGAAAATATTCGTATATTCCAATCTCAGATATAACAGAAAATAAAAATACCCAAATATGGAATTCAGTCAAGTTCTATAAATCTAAAATCTAGAAATGTAGAAATAAATGTAAAATGTAGTTTAACTTCGAGGCTATAATCGTGCACACCACTGTGCATAAAATCCAACCTTCCATCGACAAGAAACAGCAGCTACATCGAATAAAACAGCTACCAATTTATAGAACCGATCGAACGGCGTGTCCGCGATAGTATCCTGAAGTTCGGCAACGTGACCGGTCATTTCAGAAACATCGTTCCCAGAGATCGGCGGTAAATCGCGGCGAAAAACTGGCGGCATACTGAATAGAATTGCTCGGTGGAGCAATTAGAAGGAAAGACCGAGCAGCAGCAGCAGCAGCGGCGGCGGCGGCAGTAGTAGTAGGGGTAGAACGCGGAATGGAAACTGGTAGCGGGAACGATTAAAACTGACACGGGCGAGAGGCGAGAGATGCGATGCGATGCGCCGAAGCGATAACAATGTTAGCCCGGCGATTATGCAATTCCCCTCGTAGTTCTTTCGCTTCCGATCGGAACACGGGCCGAGCCACAATTAATGAAACGGCACTCGACCCGTGTTCCTACGCGCGAATTTATCGGCCGTTACTCCCCGCGCGCGCGCGCTCGTGCGACGAGCAGACATAATTATGCAAATCGGGAACGGGGGTCCCGTGTAATCGGGCAAACACGCGATCACGACGAATCAGTTACCCGAGGCTAACGCTCGTTAGATCGTATGATCTCGGTGGACAAATATTTGCTGGGGGCTATTGGGACGGATTATTTATTAACACAGAGGGGGGAGGGGGGGGGGGGTGTTGGCGACGTCATCGGACAGATTAACACTGGCAAGACAGTGGCTCGGTGCGGGGGCCGTGTCGCACAATGGGCACCACGTGAGGTCTTGCACGGCTACCAGATCATCATTTTGATGGGGCACTGAAGATGTTTGCCGCGTATATCAAGGACATTGTCACCCTTTCTCGTATGATATCGATGGAGATTATAACCCGTTGTACTCGGGGATAGTTTAATTCGAATTATAGAATTTGTCTTCTCGCTTATAGAATTTCCAAGTTGTTTGATTTATTGGAAATCGAATAACAATAATATTTATTGGAAATAAAAATTCTCTTCGTAATAATACTTGCACTTTCGAACAATTTTTTACTTAAAAATATAAATTACTGTGATATTGCTAAAATTATTTTGGAACATGATATAAGAATTTTTATTGCAGAAATAATGAATTTTGCAATACGATTACCTACATAGCTACTTTGATTCGCAGTTCTTATATATTTAATTGTTAGTATTTTAATTTCCTTTCGTTTCAAAAGGAATTAATAATAGTCGTATTTATTTGTATCGCGAATCTGACTTTTTATAATATAAGGGTAATGCCAGATAATAAAATGTAGCTGTTTCCTTCCGTGTCCGTTCTTTTGCTATCAATTTTTAAGCAACGAGAAGAATGTAAATGCACAATGAATATTCCTTACTTTCTCGCCTAGAAAATGATTGGAGACAAAGGAGGTTGTCGAAGCAAAGCGTACGGGTAAAGGGTCAACCGAGAGATGAATATTTCAATCAAAGAGAGAAATTCTGCAGAGGAGACCGGAAGAGCTCGACGTTTTACTAATCTTCTTAATAAACCTGGGTATGTGCATATGGAAAATTTCCTCTTTCAAGTGCAAATTTTTGATGAATTGCTGACTCAATTTTTATGCTACCTGGATCCTCTTCTAATTAAAGTGGCGCATTCATTAATATTCAGAATGCCGAAGACGGAGAACAGGAACTACGTAACGTCATTACTAAAACAGATACATTGTTCCTATTTTCTGCTTGCGCGATTACGGTCCGTCTTTTCTTTCACTAAAAACGAAGAGCACACCACTTTAATAATTAACTCTTTGGGTCACGGTGGGATTAAAAATGTCCCATCTTTTTGACGTACAGTAATGCATGATGGAACTATTTTAGTCTCATTCTGCAAATTCTGTTGAACTATTATTTATTTAGGTTTTAAAAACGCGACAAAATTTCTGTGCCACGTGAGTCTATTTATTTCCTGAAATCCTGTGTCTCAAAGATTTAAAACGAACGATAATATAGAACTCAAGAAAACAAATTATATAAATGAATTTTATAGTTTAGGGTGACCAATTGCATTTGGTTCGCTTTTGGAATAACTAAGTTCATATTTATCGAATAAAATATTCAATCTTTTTATTCTTTTATTTCATTTATTTTTTAATAGCATAATTTATCTTATTCGGTAATAATAAAATTTTATCAAATTTTAAGAATGCTATTTGGACCTCTAATAATCATGATGGTGTATGTTTCTTTCGCAAAGAAGTTGACTACTAGTTTTACAAAATTACTAAATAAATTATGTATAGTTCCCATAAGCTACGCTAAATTTGTTTCTAAATTTTCCACTGTAAAAAATCTTTACTAAGATCACGAGGATTCTGCTTGGAATCGCAGTGACAATAAACCTTTAGGCTCATCTCCAGTTTCCCAGTCAATCAGTCGGCGCAGGTGGTTTAACACCTCACGTGGCGGTCCCGTTAAAGGGTACGAAAACATCAAAACAACGGCAAAGGAGCCGCTTAATTGCTGGTGGGCACGGGGTCGAGGGGGGGTGTATATATGTCGGGTGTTTTCGTCGCTGAATGGCGGGGCTCCATAACGCGTCCGAGGATCCCTTAATGTCTATTTCAGCCGGGCACCGCGGCAGCTCTCCCCCGGTGGTTTTCTTGCCTGAACGGCAAAGTATACACGGGGGCAGCCGCTTAACGTTCAAATACAACGGGAAGCCAGTTTACCGGCTGGAAGGCGGAAAACTTTCGCGAACAGCTTAATGAGCAACGCTTAGTTCGCAGAACAATCGGCCGAGCCAGCAATTAAGAGCTCCTGTACAGTCTGTAGTAGACGTAAATCAGCCACGGGGGGTAGTGACGGTGTGGTTATGGTGGTGGCTGGCTGTGTGACTGTGGTAGTGGCGGCGGCGATGGTGGCGATGGTAGTGGCGGCGATGGTGGTGGTAGTGATGGGGTGAATGAGAAGAAAAACAGTGTTCTAAGTTGCACAGAAAACTATAGTAACTAGTGAATGGTACATCGCAAAACAGAGGGGAGCTGAAAAACGATGACACTACGGTTGCGTGTATAGTCATGAATTGAGAGTTTTGTATACTCGCCTTTCGATCGGTAAGACGACGAGTCTGTGTGCAAAACAAGTGACAGAAATTTCGTTATATTAGTGGCTGAGTGGTGGTCGTGTTCTACTTGTGTGTTATAATTATTTGTTCGTTTAATTGGTCTTTCGTTCAATAATATACGGATCGACGTATGCGATTCCGTCTTCTTTTTTTTTTCTTTTGCAACGAGTAGAAATAGATGTACTGACATTGTTGCGATCATTAATGTTAATTCATATTGTTCGAAGAAAATTTAATTTTACATGACACATGTTCGTCTTTTTCAGCAATTATACTTTATAGATATTTTGGGACAATCTCTAGCCCTTATTTTGCAGAGATTCATACTAATCGACATTGTTCGAATTTATTGAATTGTGTTCATTTATACATTGTATATTGTTCAGTTATTGAACTGTGCAACTTTTTTGCAATTTGAAATTAAATTTAGTAGAATCTGAAAAGGTTCCTCGAAGTTAAATTTTGTCAAGTTTCTGTCTCTTTCTGCTGAAGAATATTCGATTTGTTATACAGTATAATGTATAACATAAATGTAAGGTAACATATAAAAGTGTGAATCTTTATCCTAAAATGTTTGGACAACTGTTAATTTGTAAAACACGTGTGAGAGTTGCGATATAGAATTCAAAGATTACACGACGTACGACGGGACCTTGCAAAATTCTCACGAGTCAAAGCTCGGATTTCCCTCGATAAAATTCGTCTGTCACGAAACCATCGTTGCAACCATTTGATCCAGCTCGCAGTAACAGACGACGCTCATTTGCAAACGTTCGTTCTCCTATTTCTACTCGCAGGATCGTCAAACTCGTTACCGCAGCTGACATCCTGTGCGTAAAACCTCCCTTTTCTCTCCATTTTAATTATTAGCTAAAAGCGGCGTTGTTACGCTATTGAAAAAAAAAAAAAAGAAAAAGAAAAAAATAGGAAAGCTCAAAAGCGTGAACGCCCCCTCGCGCTCGTATATTCTCGTCTGGCCCGACACACGTTTGTTTGCGCTGTCGCGATATTTTTGCATTCCGCTTCTACGTTTCTCGCGCGCTCGCTGCGATCACTTGAATAACGACCTTCAACTGCACCGTGTCTGCTCCTGTAAATCTAAAGGATTTAATAAATCAGCGAAGCCTTTGTGGCCGGTCGCGCCCCCGTTGGAAACGGAACCCCGGTTACAAAGCCGTGATTTTATTCGAAACTGTTGAACATGTTCCACGGCCACGTTCTATAAACAGAGAAACGTGTATCCCGCGAGCGCGCGCGCGCGCGCCGCGAATGAATAGTGATTACACTCTCTCTCCTATCCGAGCGCCGTGTTGCAGAGACACGGATACACAAATCCGACAATCGTATCGCGCGATATCTCCATCGTCGGCAACGATTTCAGCCGGGAATTCTGAATATTACATTCGTCCTCGTGGCGGAACAGTTTCGTCGAGGAGGGCCAAGGAGATATTGAATTATGTAATTGGAGTAGACATTTTTCACGAGAATGGAAAACCGGCTCGAATATATAACAGTAATCGTGTTGGAAAAGACAGTTGACGCTTCTTACAATTAACGCGAACAATTATTACTTTGCACACAAATACGTAGTCTAGAAATTTGAAAAGGTTGTTAAGTGCAGTTTCGTGAAGTAATCCACCAAGATGTAATGACGTATGGAGGACAGTGCGCAGATGACTCTAATGGTAATTTGTTTGTTTAACACTCACTTGAATGAACTGATTGATAAAGGAGACATATTTTACAAGAATTTTACGCATTTAGAAACAAGAATCTGTGCAAAGGTCCGTGGTCATATCGCAACGAGCGTGATCGAGAGAATTGGAGCAACCGCGAGATTCCCAGAATGAGGAGAAACAAAAGTATCGAGCAGCATCCTTTCCCTCAATTATCGTTTCGCCTCGATCGTCCCGCGAGCGTTTGCGCGATAATGTTGGCACGGACTCCGGGCGCCGAGAAATAAAAGATCGAGGATCGATCGGATTAATCCATGCCAGACGAGAGTGTGCACGGTCGGCGAGGGGCGCTGTTGTGTACGGCCGTTTAACGATGCACGTTTCGATGGGATCGATCTACTCACTTCAGGGACTCGATCGGACGGTTCTGCGGATCGAGCCATTGCATGTCGCTGATGAGCTTCGTGTCTTCGACCTTGGGCTTGCACGTCATGATGATGCTGGACCCGATTGCCTTCGTCTGCGTGTCGCCGTTCGGCATCAGCTCCAAGGAAGCTTCGGCTGCGAAAGCTGCAA
>NC_135777.1:18970571-18995414 GCF_028453695.1 Augochlora pura | reverse complement strand
GAGAGAGACGACGCGCTGTTCCACGATCGTTTCTTGCCTCGCCACCCGACGCCGCGCCGCTTTAATCGGCCGAGGGTAATTGCACGTAATTCCGTAATAACGAGAGGCGATTACCTTCCCGCGTCCCTGGAAACTGTCCGCGATTTTTACAGACACCTGAAACACGAGCACGTACGCTCCCGCTGAGTCACGAACCGGCGCAGAGTTAGAGCGTTAGGTTCAAAATGCTGGCCAAAATACGATTTTTTCCTACCTGCTGAGGATGCAAAATTTTGGTTGACTCAGCTGTTGTATAGTCGGCGGTGTGCCGGTATTATTTTTGTTAATTATGTTATGCGCTAATATCTACGCTGTTATGCGTTATTATTTATTACGAGATTTTTTTTTTTGTAAAATTTTCGTGACAGAAATGTTCCTTTTTTTAGCATTTGATCTCGTTAAGAATTTTGTTAGCAAATGCAAAAGATATGTTTTTTATAATACATTAAACTATTCTATAATTATTAAAATAGACAACATTGAGTGTTTTTTAATACTTGGTAACAGTTTCTAATATTTTTCTATAGTTTCACATACTGTTTCATAACCTCTAAATTGTTCTTGATTATTTTCCTTTTCTTTTACATATTTCTTGAAAATTCTGTAACCATAACTTTCTTAATGCTTAAAATTATTCGCATAATGTAAAAATACTATAAATAAATAAATAGGCACACTTTAAATACACTGAGTAATACAAATAATTTCAATAATCTCTTAATAATTTTTACTTGCTTATAATTATTTTTTCCGAGCCAAAATACTGTATAAATAAATTATTAGGCACACGTCAGACGCGTCAAGTGAGAAACATCATTTACACCAGCGTGTATCGGGCGAATACCAGACTGTGGCAGCGACGTGTATCCGCGACGAGCGATTCCGCTCGGTACTCTCGACGGTGATTTCGATGCGTGCACGATTAATGCGCCACGGTTTAATGCGTGTGCCTCGGGATTCCCAAGAGGATCGCTGCTACACTCGAGCTCTCCAGAGGTGTGCTAATCGGCAAAAATTACGCTTCGTTTCGTATTCCGACGAGGTTTCCCTGTGAATCGCGTCGTGAAATTGCTTTAGCGGTGTCTGCGATTTTACTCGCTTTTGTTCGGGATGTTTCGCTCCTGTGTCTGTCGGGCTTGTTGGGCGGAGAGGTGTTTTCCGCGATCTTCATTTTACACGCTAATAAAACAGTTTCGTTAAGCGGAATTTCGAGAACAGTAAAGTTTTTTGTTTATTTCTGGTTTCAGCGAAACAGTTTTGTTGCGGAGAACCGTCGGAGATCTAGTACCCCTTTGATATTGTTTATTTTGTGTTATGATAAAACAATTTTATGGAATGGAAAATTAAGGTTAGGAAGATTTTATGCACTTTGAATATTTTATTCTATTTATATTTGATTTATACTTTATTTTATTTGTATTTTGTTTTATTCTATTTACATTTTATTTACATTTTATTTATTTTTATTTATTTTCATTCATATTCATTTATTTTTATATATATTTTGTTCTACTGACTTACTTTTTTTCAATACTTTTAAATTCATCATATTAATAAAACTCGTGCAGCAGAGTTAGAGAAGCTAGATATTTTTAATATTTTCTAATATCTGTTTTAGTGACATGCTTTCCATGTTTCTATCCTTTTGCTGATAAGACACTTATGACCTCACTTTACATTTTACATGTCACTGTTGCCTGGGTCAAGATTAAAGGAAGGAACTTGGCACAAGATTTCCACTTGAAATCTCTCAAGCAGCAATGGTTTAATTTGGATCAAGGTCTCCTCTCACACTCCTATTCAACTATGATCTTCCTGACTTAATGCCAATTTCAGTATGCAAATCCTTCGACAAAAGTCGAATGACCCATTTTCATTTTCCTCCACTTAACTTTGTATTTTATCCTTAATGTCGCCGTTCAATCTAATCGATAATGTTTTACCGACCGAAAATTATAGAAAAATGATTCACGATTATCTAAAAAAATTTAGCAAATTTCATAGCAAAATAGTTAAACCCTTGAATAGAGATCCCCAGTATTTTATAACCGCACTACAGATTTTTTGCGTGTTATAAACGAAAAGGTTTGAACTCAAGATTTATTTTAAGGAATTGAAATTAATTTTAATATTTACTTATTCAACTTTCTGACAACTAATTTCACATAAGGTTTGTAGAAGAATTAATACATCTGCTAGGAGTACCTTAAAAAACATGTTATGGTAAAAAATTGATAAATAAAATCACAAACGATCCCAAGTATACTCAGGTTCATTTTAATAAAAAAATTCCTATTTCTCACAACAAACATAGATTGGCAAAACAGATTTTGCCTAAATCAAAAATTAACTCATTTCAACTCGAAATCCAAGATAGTTCCTCCGCTTTATGACATTTCCCTTTCACATAATCTAATGCACTCTCTACAAACGAATTTCGCGACTCATGCAGCGGTTAATCGTTTCGACAGAGACAAATTCGATAACGTTGCAATTATTTCCGCTGTGCAACGAATCTAAATAGCTCCTTCGAGTCTCCACGCGAATACGTAGGATTAACAATTCATACTGACCGACAACGCAATTCCCATGCAACGGGTACGAAATGTTACAACCGTGGTGCAGGTATCGGTGCGAATAAATTACTCAGCGTGCCGCTGCAAAATGCAGGAATCGTTCAGAAGTTGGAAGACCGGAGTAAGCACGGGACCATCGGATCAGCAGCGGTAGGGAATTCGTCGCGGTGACCGTTAACCGCGACAAGGGATGGTTTTCGGGGGGGTTGCCAGGAAGATCGAGGCGGAGGAGGCGAGTATAGTAGCTTACACGAGGACGTAAGCTTCTTACCGAAACGAGCGTCGGCCCGGGTCGGCGGCACCGTGGCCCTGAGCACGTAGATGCACAGCACGGAAATGCAGATCGACGTCTCGGCGGCGCTCATCCTCGGGGCGTCGCGCGGCGTGGCAGATGCCACGAGTGCTTTTACGACGACATACGTGCGTCAACTATGACGCCCGGAATGCGGCTGGTTATGCCGGCGTTGACACGCAGGCGAGCGTGAGGCACACCCGGGTGCCCCGGCGGCGCCGCCGCCGCTGCTCGTCGGGTGCACGCACAACAGGAAGCCAGAATTAAGCTAATTAATCGTGACGAGCGAAAGTACGGAATTGGCCTAACTAGGAAATGTTACGCGAGACCGACGCGCGACGCCCGCCGCCGTCTGTTCCCCCCGTTGCCTCGGGAGCGCCGCCGCTGTTTGCGCTGCCGATCATCTCTTAGGCTAACAGGTTACTCTTGCCGGAAAGAAGTTGGAGTCTTTTCTAAATATTAACCCTTTGCACTCGGAACGATTTTGACCGTGAATCTGACATAATTATTCCGAATCACTGTATATCGATTTTATGTAACAAGGTGCACTTTATGCATATGAAATCTATATAAACTCGTGTAACAGTTACGTTTACAACAATTCTTTGAATCTAAACTTTGATGATATAAATATTATTATTGAATATTATGTAACAATTTTTGTGGTGCCTCAAAGTCACTACTCGAGTGCAAAAAGTTAAAGGGTCTACTGTACAATAATTAACAATTTTTAATAATCAGAAAATAAATACAATCGTCTTTTAACTTTGTTCGTATGCAATTTCACGTATGCACTAACAAATTTTTATTGGAATCGATTGTTACAACAGAGCTGGGAAACTAATTTTTCTGAAATAGTAAATAATCTTCTCGTGGAATACAAAATTTGGAAAAGAAACTTTTCAATAGACTTTAAACTAAAATGACAACTAAATTAATCATTTTCGTTTCAAGTAATAGCAAAATTAAAAACAGATATTCTGTCAATGCACAGCATAATAGTCTCTTTAACACTAAAAGAAAAATTAAGTCGTTTGGTTCAATTTAATAAAAGAGTAACAACGTTTTAAAAGGCGGTCGACCGTATATTGTCAAGGGTTGTGGATTATGGCAGTCTATTTCGCCATTGTTAGTCGACGGAAAAATTCTTAAACAGATATTACCTCGTTTCCGACTTTATGGGTTTTCATTGCGGTTACTTGGAGCGCAGCTTGAACTCAGGCTTTACGTTCTTTAGGTACTTACAGGTAACCGTGAAAAGGCTTTACTCAGGATTGAAGAGAGAAAGTAAGCTCGAGGTTCATTACTTCGAGTGTTTGCCAAGATAGATTTTAACGAAGTTAGATTGTAACTCCGCCCCTCCGCCCCCCCCCCTTGTCTTAGGCTTCGAGCAGACATCTGTTTTCTGGTTGTTTCAAGGGAATTACCCTCGGCGAAGTACTCCAATCGTCATGATCGGAAGAACGATATACAAACCAAAAGGTGAAACGTAAATTTCCGAGGTACACTTACCGAAAGAATTTGCGTAAACTTTTACGATTCTCGATAAAAATGACTGACAGAAATTCGAAGCCGAACAAAGAACGAACTAATAAAAAAAAACTGTCTTACAATTGTTACAGACTGTTTTTTTTTTTATTTCGCAGAAACGTCCACTCGATCGAGCGCTACTCGAACGTCCCGAAATACGTCAAATAAACGCAACGGTAAAAAGTGAAAATAATGCGCGGCAGATTGCAAAGGATTAAAGCGGCGACGAGATAACTTTGCCTCTCGTCGAAAATTACAAAAAAAAAAAGAAAAAAAATAACATTCCCCCCCGGCCAAGTTTTAATGAAGAGGGGCCGAAAATGTCCACGCCAGAGGCACGGGCGAGTTGTTAGGAGGCTTAAACATTAAAATCGACGAGTGCCGTTCAAACTGTCGACAGAGGCGATCCTATTAAACTGCGTATTGAAGATCGCAAAAATTTGCGAGCCGGTAAGTCGATGACTGGAATTTGTCGAGGATTTTGTCTAGCTTCTCCTTTCGCTACCGAGAACATTTCTGCAAAGAGAGAGAAAAAGAGAGAGAGAGGGAGAGAGAGAGGGAGTGGGGGGCTGCTACAGTCTACTCCGACGAGAAAACGAAGCAACGAGACGGTCCAGACTCCTCGATCAATTAGGAACTTTTCCCCGAGACAGTTAGCCGGGGCGAGGGGTCGTGCTTCCGCGTCCTTGGCCGAACCACGGACCGGAAATTATACATGTGGCGGCGGAACGGCGACGAATTTCTGCACGGCAGAGGAGATCGTCGTCTACCGGGCGGAGTTGCCGCCTCGAGGCCCTGTGTGTGGCGTGTTGTTCCATTAAATTAATTGCCGCATTACAATTTCAGTCGCGAGGTATATCACCGCGGCAAAATGGCCGACGGTTTTGCGTCGCGAGACGAGCTGTCCCACGGCCACGTTCGCGCTGTTCACGTGAACCGCGTCACCTTCTTTTTTTTTTTACCCCTCTCCGCCGTTTGCTCCAATTCGACACGGTTTCAATTTTCGTCGCATCACCGATTACGTCAACTCGCGTCACGTGTGTCGGCCGTCCGGATAAAACTTGTGGACGGTGTACAAATTGCTCGAACTTGTCGCTTCGTCTAATTTATTTGTTTATAGATAGATTTAACCTATATGTCTTTAAATACTCGATAAAAGGGCTTAAATTATAAAAATAATTTTCATAAATTAATCGCATGAAAAATTATTCGCAGGATATTAGTTAATTAATTTAAACGACTTTATGGAATTCGGTCGAAGCGTTAAACGGTGGTCGCGGCGAGGTCGTGGAAATAGTTATATAGGACTTGGATAAAATATTAGGGCACCTGTGGAGACCATTTAAAACTTTGAAAGCTCCGAGTAAGTCAAAAAGTATTCTACAACTCTCTGGGGGGAGCGTAGCTTAAGACGGCCTCTGGACAGCCTAATGACAGCCTTTCAACGAGGATTTCAACAAGCGCACGATCTGTGAAAGTAGCTTAGCGATTGTCTTCCAATAGAAAATCTGTCAGTCGCAGTAGCTGATTTATCAACGAAACAGATCGTTCGATATTTCGATGTACAAAAGCTCAACAATCTTCACTGATCGCGTCGAGATATCCTTGAAATTAAAACACAGGAATGTATATACAAAATATGTAACTAGACGACGGATTTTATACATTTATGACAGAAACGATCGGATAAAATTTAACAGCGTCCATTTTAATTTGTTCAAATTGTTCAGTGGATGTTCGGCTCGCTGATGAAACTGATGCACAGATATTTTAACTCGCATACAAATTGCCACTCGACGCGTTGCAACATTTTCCATAAATTCCAGTTTTATTTCTTAATTTATATGCATTTTGTAATTACCTGTTTTTGCAAAATTTGTACAACTTCTTTCGGAATTTCTGCAAATTTATCCGCATCAGATATGAAACGTTCCGTTTAGGAACAAACAATTCCTCTGGTCGCCGCTAACAGGGTTAAACGTATCCCCCTTTTTCAAATATCCAACCCTTTACATATTTAACGCTCAGCTATCGTGCGAAGCAAAGAACGACCGTGTCGACCGCCGCCCATCGGGAAGACATTCTCGCGCAGACATGAAATATTAACGTAACGAGATCTCCATCTCATCAAGCAGAGAAACCGACCAGAAATCGACGCATCCAACGAGGGGCTGGGACCCAGAGACGGCTGCCGGGTGCGTAACTCGGGAGTAGTGCTCGGAAGAAGATTCAAACGGAAAGTCCAATTTTCGGTCCCGCGTTGTCTCTCCCCGTTTCGCGATAAGAAGTTCAGCAATCGGGAGGATTACGACCCCAAGAAATATCTTGCGCCGGGACAGCTTATTTGTTGGCCTCCGCCGGGAAACAACGCTTCGCCGTTGCGATAAGGCTCGCGAATTCATCATTTCCGACTCGCTTAGTCGAGGGGGAGGAGGACGTATGCCAAGGGGGGTGAATTAAAGATTCTACGACAGTCATCCCGAGGGCCGGGCACGCCGCCTGCTCCCGGGGGGTGAGACTAACAAAGTTTCTCTGCGGCAGACGGTCCTGGTTAAATGAACGAAACGATAATGGTCGGCTGATTATTAAGGACTTTTCGATGTTCTCGCTTTCCTTTCTTCCACGTCTATTGGTCTTTGATGTGTCTGGATTCTAAATCGTAGCCACGTGACGAGCATGTTGTGCGCTGATTAAATATGCGACGCCGCGTGCGTGTTCGAGTAACTTGTTGTCTTGTATGCGGTATGCATCACCAGACGACCGATCTTTATGCAAATTAAAAATTGTCGAAGTCAATTGTAGGAAATATAAGTTGGATGAAAATTTCTTTCCCGTTTTAATAATTAGAATAAATTGAGATATTCTTAAATTTTTCTATCATACTTTAAGTACAATTTTAATGCCTTAATTTTATCATTGAATTCTTATTTTTATGCTCATATTATATGTTACGTCTTATTTTTATCTTTCAAAAACGTGCACTATTGTAAATCATTTTTATGTACCTCATGTACATTTTCTTCAATGAATGCGGAACATGTTCTTACTTTAAGATACAAGTTCAGACAGTCTAAATATGTCGAATAAAAATTAAGGGGAAAACAGTGACTAAACTAAATTAATTGTAAATATTACAGATGAAATGAAAATATGTTTACAGTTTTAATAATTGTACTTTGTCATAATTAATTGTTTCTTTGTAATATTATTATGGTATTCTATAATAACTATAATAAAATATTCCGGTGTTTATAGAAATACAGTGCGAACGTTTCTACAATAATTCTACCTCATCAAATGCAACATACTAAGACCATAAACCAGTAAGACCAACGCAGTAACAGCTTAAACATTTCGAAAATAAATGAACGTCTCGCGGCGAACGCAGACGATGTTCATTGCACCGAAAAATCCGCTGTCTAACCCAGCCGAACAAAAGGCTGGTCTAAATCCAGCGTCATCAAGCCCAGTCATCATCGGAATCCCAGAACGCGTCGCCGCGAAGCTCTTCCGTCGCCGATCATTATAACCTTATAGAAGGCTCGTTCACCGGAAACCCGTGGAAGAGGTCCATCATCTCGAGGGGGTTGTGCTCGGAATCAATCGAGCCTGGCCAAGGATCCATTCGAGCGGCTGCTATAATCGTTTCATGAATTCAGTCGACTCATCTCGCCCTTCGGGGTTTACACTGGTGTGCCGCGCGCGAGCCATTATCCCAGCCCCGAAATTCGCAAATTCATCGTTTCCGGTCGCGCGCGCGCCCATCCGTTCGCGAGACGATAAGGGGGGCCGAGAGGGAGCGAGCGAAACACATCTGGGGGCTGAAGGAAACCCCGGTCTCCTTTTTCCGCGAAGAAATCCGGTAATTGGCCCGGGGCTTCATCGGGCTCCGAGGCCCCGAGACGAGGGTTCCCGAAGATGGCTTTCGCGGGACCCTGCGCCGTCAGAAAGTCATAGGGGGGGAGAGGGAGGGACGGTGGAAAAATGGGGCGAGTCTGGTAATGGATAGAGCGAGGAGCGATAGTGTGGCGGAGACAGAAGGAGCCGCCCTCCTAGGACATCTTATTTACGTTAGTTAGGGTTTGTTGGCACAGCCACCCGAGGGGCTATTCAATGCTCTCCCCCTCTCCCCGCCGCCGCCGCCTCCTTTCTATTCCCCGATGCATACGTATACATTCAAAGTCTCGTGTCTGTCCCCGGCCAAGCTGCTCCGGCGGCTAGGCTATTACACCCGCGCCGCCTGTAACACCCCATAGAGCTCGTTTCATAGACTCCTTGCTACACTCCGCGACAAAACTGTAAGACACGCGTGAAAATCAAGGAGAACACTACAGTGCGTACCGTTCGAGGTTATGTCTAAGTTATGTAAAAGATGCTTTTATAAAAGAGATTTCTTATAGTGAACGTGAGCGTGGTTTAATGTTAATATTGTTTTGTGGTTGGTTTAATAGAGAAGATTTCAATATCGTAGTACTTCTTTCTTTCAAATATATAATATCATTTCAGTGATATTATAACAGCAGGTTTCGAATTGGAAGCCCTGCCGACGCCATTGCGTCGAGTAATTTATGAATTGTTCGACCGAATTTAATGGCAATAACGAATTTATATAAATTGAATGGCGGTTAATTAATTGCGCAGAAAATAAAGGTCGCTCGAAATATTATTAATAATATGTGCTTTCATTAACTGCCTCCCTTTTATTTCTTGCATAAAACATACTATATATTGATCAACGGCGTCTCATTTCATCAAAAATTGCATAAAACATACTTCAATTCATCAACGTTCCCGGATTGGAAATGTATCGACTTTAAAGAATTATTATTATTATCAATAAATTAACTTGGATCGAAAATGTCCTATAGTTTTGTCGCGGAGTGTATAAGGCTCTATCGCATAGGCGACTTCCCTGTATCACGAACACAACAGTCCCCTTTCCCCTCCCCTCCTCTCTCTCTCACTCTCTCTCTCTCTCTCTCACTCTATGTCTTTCAATATATAAACTTAGCCGGTTACTTACCGGCCACCCGGTGTGCACAGGGTGGCTGCCACGACTTTCCCCCGGTAACTTCTGATAAATAGATTCCGGATGTTGATGTAAATTTCATAGAGCAATTTCAGAAAACGGCGAACGAAACGAAAGTTTCGCCGCGTTACGGGCTTCTATTAAGGAGAATTAAGGGTCGGTTTATTAGGATCCGCAAAGTTGTACGGGAATCGTAAAAGTCGCGATAAAACCGGACGCGGGTTTATTGGACCCATAGTTTTTCCTACAAAGTGTCCTCTAATTAAATAATTAATTGCTCGGGCCGACGGACGCGCTGCTGGCGACGGTCGTAAAGAGAGTTTCGTCGGATCGCGTTCGGCAACGTCGATTTCGCGATATATGTATTTATATATTTTGAAATACTGTGTATTAAATAATGTAGGAGAAGGAAATATAAATTAACCTTTTATGTGGAGAAAAAGAAGTACAAAGTATGTTTATGAAAAAAGGTATTATACAATACCTTTGCACCTGAGACGTAGCATTGCAACAAATACTATTATTAAATATTATTTACTAAATACTATTATTAAATAATATTTACTAAATATTATTGACTAAATATACTATTACATAAATACAATTTTATATATTTCGCAATACTGCATCATACGTACGTAAGTACATCTTTATGTCTCAATTTCTGTATTTTTATTAAATTCCCATCTTTACATTCCTGAATTAATGTTACACCATATATAGTTTTTGTTCAATAGGTCTAGAACACGTTCTTACCTCAAGATACAGGTAAGAGATCGTGGATAGTCATCAGCCACGCAGACAGAAATATTCGCTAGAAGAGCGACATTGATATAACGCATAGCGATGCACTCGGCATCGTCTCTATCTTTCGCTAATATCCTTTTTTCGCGCGTACATCATTCATCCGTGCGAGACATAAATGCGTACCAGTCAAATTTCCTCCAACCCACTCTGATTAATGCATCGAAGCCGCTTCACCTTCGCTTTTTCATCTTCCAATTTATTATTCTCTCTCCGCAAGAAAATCTTATGCATGCACTTCTCGAGCGCGTTTCCTTATGGACGGGACTTTTTCCAAAATTTCATCTCTCTTCCAGGGTCATGTCAATCCTTTAATTAACCTTCAACTACTACATCCGCTAAAGCTTACGTAACCGTTCTTGCTGTGCACATGAATAACGAATGGGTTAGCAAGCGTATTAAAACGTTTCTTTTTATAGAATTATTATTAGAATTACGAATAAAAATTGCGAATAAGAATTAACAATAAGAATTGTGAATAAGAATTATAAATAAGAATTGTGGGTAACAACGAAGTAATTAGTGGCGGCCTGGCAGACCGACAATCGTATATAGGGGTTAATGCAGGTAATCCTAGTACTAAAACTTTCTGAGCACTGGTAAGAGGGATAATCGCTCTCAGAAACAAATTTACTCAAGGAACCTAACAAACGAAAGAAAAACCAACGTCGCACGATGTAAAGTAACGTTTATTGCTGGACCACAGCTTTTAAAGAAACCAAAGTAGATGCACAGTGACCGAATAAAAATAAATCAATAAATGGTACATTAAATACGAATAAAAATAGAAACGAATTCTAAATGTATATTTTAATCACGCAGCTTTTACAGTGACTTTTAAAAGAAATAACTAGAGGAGGATTTAGGTATAGCTTAGGACGATTTTTCTATACACAGTAAAAATCATACGAGCTTAAGTACTTCTATAATTGAACAAATACTATTAATTATTTCTTATAATATTGTGTATCATATTTGGACTAATCATTTAGTGAAAATCTTGTTAGGACCCAAAAAGAATTTAAATAATAAATTATAAAAATTAGATAACAATATATGTTTTCATAAAAATACTACATCTGGTATAGTAAATGTTACGATCACTCTCTTCCCCTACTCTTTTCGTCTCATTCCGGAGCGTCAAAACTATGTCAGCCTAGGACGACGAAGATCCGCCTCCGAAAATAGCAATTGTACACGAGACTCGAACGAAGGATTCGTGCACGCGTCGAAGGCCCCAGTTAATGGTCTCAATGCGATCGGTTACAGAATAATCCGGGGCGACGGCGACGTGTCCCACACGCGAATTCTACGGTTCTATTTAGCGAGCGACAAGTTCATAGCGCGGCCGCGGGTAGTTCTACCCGAAGCGCGTTTCCGGCAAAGTGTCAGAACTTCCGCGGCGGGCTAATACATTATTCTACGAGATTATCGCGTGCACACCGCAGGGGAACACCGTGGATACAGTTACGAGGAACACCTTGTATACGAGATGCGGGAGAGAGAGAGAGAGAGTAAGAGGGAGAGAAAAAGAGAGAGAACGGTCGGCGCGGTGGGACGGCGAACGGAACCCGGGTAAACTCGGCGACATGTCACTCGAGCTGGAAGAATTCGATCTCGGGAGGGTCGGAGAAACAGAGGGTGGGCGCGCGAGGTCGGAACGGGCGCGCGCAGAGAGGGTGGAGAGAGGATTTGATCAAATTCCGATATCGAATTGGCCGGGTAAGGGTGAAAAACGAGAAGCACCCGTGGGGGCTTACGAAATTTTCGGATGTAGCTACTTGACAAACTTCCACCACCACCACCACCCTACCCACCACTCCCCCCCTTTCATAGAAGGGGGGGTTGGCAAACTCTCACGGCGACGTTTCTTCTAGCGAGCGCGCGACGATTGTTGGTTTTCAGCGTGGCGCGCGCGCGCGGCCGTCGAAAGTTCCCCGAACCGTCGAAAACACGGAGATCTTGAATTACGGAATTGAACGGGGCCAGCGCAACCCCGCGAGTCCGCGATTTCAGATTCAGCTCGCTGCCCCAGGAATTCTGGAGCGTCTTCCGCAGGAATCTCGCGAGCATGTTTCCAAATAGAATGCCGCTCTCACCGCTTGGAAATTCACTGGCGCTCTTCGCAGACGCGGCGATATTGGCAAACTTTTAATGAGTGTCGGATTAAATTAACGTTGTTTTTTTTTTCTCAGACCGAGCACGGGGCAACCCCCGCGTTTCTGGTTACGCTCGCTGCTTGTTCGCGGATTCGCTCGACGATCTCGCGCGCTTCGCGGGGAACGGTACGGTGACGATTTTATCCGAACTGTTTTCGCGACGTCTTATCGTTAGACCGCGGATTTTACGAGTCTTCGATAGAAACGGATTAAAATTTAAAATAGCGGGATGATTAACAGACTGTCTACATGTCAACGTGTTATTTTTTATTTGTTAAAATGATGTGGGAAAGAGTGAATTTATTGTTTATTCTTTGGCATAACTTTGACGAATCCTATGAAATATTCGACTCTGAATTATCATTTTATGAAAAGATTATTCCGATTGTTCGATTACTATTATTAATCTGTGACTTTGATAAAAAATATAAATAGCCTTTTTATTTTTATTTTTTCGAAAATGAAAGCGTAGTATTTTTCTTAATAAATCAAAGCGTTACAACGAATGTTGCAACAAATGGGGGGAAAGACAATAAAAATGTCCCTCATAATTTTTACATATTTATACACACGTTAACGTATAAGATTTAAATGAAATAAATAAAATTGATATAATAATATTCGTGTCTAATTTCTCAAAATATAATAACATTCAGTATTTTAGAATTGTTGCTAAAATTATCGTCGCTGCGTCTAACTTCAGAATCGAAATCTTTCGCTTAGAATTTCGGGATCGTATTTGCGTCGGTAACGAAACAGCGATTCACGGGGATTCGCGGAAGAATTATTTATCGTCTTCGAGGGGGTACAGCGCCGGCTGGCAGAATTTCTGCCCCGGTTTGATACATTTCGGCCGGCGTAAAGCCGCGCGAATGAATTGAAAAAGGGGCTGATGAAATAAAATATGGTTTGGAGTTTCCGCGCACGACCGGAACGTGTTGCAACGACTGGTTATGGGAATTAATTGAAAAGCGCGGCGCGCGCTCGCGTGCACCATGAAAATTTTCCAACGAGAGGCGGTTTTTTTCGCCCACGAGCTTGCATTATAAAATATTACCGTACCATTTTCGACACACGGTTTTCACGTATGCTGTTTAACGTCCGCGTTTTTTTTTTTGTATTACGAAAATTCGGAGCCAAAACCCCGCGCCTAGGTATCGATGGATTATTTTAAAGCGAGAGAAAATTCATTATCTTTGTTATTAACTCATGCCTGGGAAACAGAGAAATTAGAAATGACGAGCCACGAGATTTTAAGGCGGAGCCGTCGTTCTCGCCAAGTAAATTAACACTTTACCGATCGATAGTTAATAAATCATGGCAATTATCATGGTAATCAATAAATTAATACCAATTATTAAGATAAACGTGTTAGGTTGTACTACCGTAAGTTTCAATATTACTATATAATTTTCTAAATACATACTACTTATCTCTCACAATTAATCAAACAAATAAAATAAAAATAAAAACGAAAATTTAACATTAAGCTAAATTTTTACGACCGGTCGGAAAAGTGTCAATTTAAAACCACGTCGCCTCTCGTATTTATTATCCGTTGTGCGCAAGGTTCGATCGAATTAAAACGCGACATCACCGATTTCAAAGGACGATCAAACGCGTGAATTTTCTTGGTTAATTATTTCCGTGAACTGTGATTCGGTTGCTATTTCTGAAAGGGCCAATTCGTGGGGCTGATAATTCATCCGGATTGCTCATAATCGGCGCGCGATGCATTCGCAATGTTCTGCCAGCGTCACCCGGATGCAGGACGAATTAATCGCGGGTGTAATGAAAACAGGCAAGTGCTGCGTGACGGGAGTTAACTCTAATAGGGTTGATATCTGAAATATCGGCAAACTGTCTGCCGGTTATCGGAGCAATCTTGTTATCTTAACGGATCGTCAGCGGCACACCGATGGCAGATTAAGGGGAAGAATTGACAAGCTTCCTAATAACGCGACCCACGTTGAGATTCCGAGAATTAGATGAAAATTACATCTCGCGCAACCAATTGGTACACGATGTAAAATTTTATTCTAGGACAATAGCTATCTTCAGAAGACTTTACTTTATGAACGACTGGATCGAAATTCTTTGCTATAATAGCAATTTTTTCCAAATCCTCTGCTACGATAATAATTATTTCCTATGAAAGTAACTTCTTTGTTGCAATAGCAATTATTACAGCAATTAATCCCAAATTACAAGAGCGACATTCACAAAATATGCTGACATAATAATCATCAAGCAAACTTCAGCTAACATAGCAATTTTAAAAAGACCCCCAGCAATTTTCTTACAATAGCAAAAACAGGATTTTAGTACAAAATCCTCCCCTAGCATAGCTATTTCCAAAAATCACCCTTCACAATGGCGACATAGATCTTCCAAAAACCCTCTACAACCATCGCAATCTTCTCGAAATCCAGCTGCAGCGGAAATTTTCGACAACAATAGCAACCGTCATAGAATCGCGTGCTGCAACAGTAATTTCCGGAAAATCGTCTACACGGTGCTTTACATAGAATCCGTTTCTACCTCCGGCGAATTCCGCAAAATCGTCCATTACACGAACAATCGCCGCAAAACCCCCGGCCTTTTCCGGCACTGGGGGGGACGGCGGAAGTTGGGCCAACGCGAAGGCTCCCCGAAAATCCTTGTGACCCAAAGCTCGTAGGTCGCGGAGGGTTTCCGATAATCGAGTCGCCGCTGTATTTAAATCGATCGAGAACAAAGGGAGGGTCGGAGAAGACAGAAAGAAAGAAGGAGAAAGAGAGAGGGAAAGAGAGAGAGAGACAGAGAGAGAGAGAGAGAAAGAGAGAGATAGATAGCGGGAAGACGTTCGAGGAGCTTTTATTCGGGACAAAGAAATCGCGGAGGGTAGATTGGATCCGAAACCGATCGGTCGCAATCGACGGGAAAAGACGCCGGGTGAAGGGTGGCCGTCGAACTAACGTCGACGATCCGCTTCGTCCCCGTCGTCGTCGTCGTCGCCGTTCCGAAAGTTTGCCGATTAAGGCGCAGCCGAAGCACCGCTCGGCGGATCGTTCCCGTTGTAATCTTGTCGACAAACTATTGCGATTAAGTAGCTCGATATAACGCGGCCGGATAATGAAGTGGTCGAAGGGGTTTCTCGGTTGCGGCTGGTTCCGTAAACCGAAATTACGTGCGGTAATAAAGGGACGTGCCGAGGTTGGCCGGTCCTGCGAAACTTCTAACGACGAGCGTACGCGCGCGGTTATCCGCTGTGAACGGTTCACCGGCTACTGAAATGTGTTCTGATATTAATACCAATTAACCGAATAGTCTGCTTGAGAATTCAATATGGCGACGCGGAGCTCTGCGCGTCACCTATCGCTCGCACCGCCGATCTCTCACCGCACCGTTTCGTGATTTCACCGCTGCGACTGCAGCACCGGAATTAATTCGATAAAATTACAGTACTGCCAAGAGCATTCGGCTCTTTAACCCTTTCACTACGGCAGTATCGTCCGTCGAAGTACCGTCACTGAACGACAGCTCGCGCCGGAAATATGCACGTTGCGTGTGATTTCTGTATATACGTTTTTCTTAGTTTTATTTAACTGTACTGAATAAAACAATCATTGCTCTAATGTAACTAGAATATTTACTGTTTTAATATGAAAGGACTTACAGAATTATTAAAATACAAAATTATTTTTGTTTTTGCCGACGGATAGCAGTTGCATACACATCATTTGGATGCCGCATATATGCGGCGCTCGGAGCGAAAGGGTTAAACGCGACCTTGAATCCGAATCTCGATTTGGAGCTCACGTATGAACATTGGTCGCTCGAATTTCAATTAAACAGTAAAAGTCTGATTTTTCTAGAGCTCTGTTTTATGCAGTTTTATGCAGATTAGTAATCCATATTGCAGAGCCATGTTTCGAACTTTTTAGTGCGAAAAGTTTAACGAACTGATTCGTCGGAAGTTTTCCTATATTTTTATAAGAGGATCAACTCTGCGATCATTTAGTTCGTCCGCGTTAGATCCGATGCGTTTTCATTAATTTCCTGCGTTTCGGCTGAAATTATATTCACGATTAGCCGCGAACGAAGAAGCCGCGCGATGAAAGGATGAGCCGAAAGTTGATCTGCCGCGTGAATTGTTAGCACGTGGCTAACCGAAGCCACCGAAAACGAGCAATTCGGCTACGAGGCTTCCGTCTAAACCGGCCTTTGAAGTGGTATTAAAATATGAGGTCCGTATGGACAAGCGAAACACCGAATACGTAATACCGAGTCCATAGAATGTCGCAGAATTCAATGTCCGGCAAATTCGCGCGGCAAACGGAATAATTATTATCGAGATTAAATATAATTATTTAATTATTTAAAATATGAATTATTACCAAATTACCGAATTTGCTGCTTTGCGGACGATATGGCGAGGGTGAAAAAATTGGTCAACGTTGCACTGTTTGTGCAAACACTAATTTATATAGCAATTGCTTGCAATAGAACATTGCATTCGTAATTAAGTAGAAAATATTTCATTGATTTTGTTTCGTTAGAAATACACCGTCGAAATTACGAAGATTTAGTTAGCGGTTCGATACTTCCATCAAATTCAACCCCGTAGATTCCGTTACGTTTCGAGTTAACCACGTATCAACTGCAACCTGAAATCCGTCGTAGACAAGGGAACGACAACTGTTCGGCAACGATGGTAATAAGATGTAACGAAATCGTTCGGAACAATCGTGGGGACAGGACGGCGGGGGAATTAGACGTTGCGAAACTATGGAGATGCGGCTTAATCGATATCCGGCGGTTTCGATGGAGCGCGGAGAGAGCACGGAGCAACGGATCATATTCAAACGGAAGTGTGGCTTACAGAAGACAGTTTGGAATTTCATCCGTTGCCCGGAAACTTCGGCGCGGGCTAGCGCGGGCTTAAATGTTCCCATTGTTCTGTCGTTCAAACGTTGCAATTAGTTTCCCACGTATTTACATTGGACAAGCGCGCGCGCCGCAGCTGCGGTCCGAATGTTTTCAACCTGTCGCCGGTTTCAACACTCGTAAAATCGTTTTATGAACTAACGGAATCCGGGGGTTCCGCTATCGGGCGAGCTTCCGGTTACGACCCGGGTGCTTCGTAATCAATCTTCCGTGGCGGAAACCTCTCGAAAAACGGACGCCGTCGCGTCGAAAGCACTCGGCCCGAGACAAATAGAAATTTAAAAGCTTATTTCCAGACGGCGGCCGAACCTTTGGATATTTCAGTTTAGGAATTGGAAATGTTTTCCTCCGTCCGACCATCGCGGGACGTTTCTACTTGCTGGATATTTTAGAAATTGCGAACCACCGCGACCTGTGTCGGTGGTAAAAATAAAACAAAATTATTATTGAAAGGTAGCAAGAGTATTCTTAGTCCATATTCCACTTTATAACTGGTTTTATTCAACGCTCATTTTTAACACAATGTAATAAAAGGAACAAAAGGTTTAACAAACATAGTTTTTTATCGTTAGACAACTGTAAGGATTAGTTATTTCTAGAACACGGCGGGTTTAGGTTTTTAAAGCAAGAAGAACGTTCCTATTTCGCGCTGCGCTTTACGTCAGATTTTTTGCGCAAAATAATTTCGAATTGTTCCCTCTCGCCCGTAATTTATGGAACGGCGATTTATCGAATGCCGGAACATTATTTGCCTTGCACAGAAGCTCGCAGCAGGAAAATAGCGGCCGAAAGGTCCGTGTTTCGGGGCGGCCCCGACTATTTTTGCTCCGGCGCTGGGAACGAAATTACAAGGTTCGTTTTAATTTCGTTTACGCTGATCAGCGGAAACGTTTCTCTGTTATTACATCGATTTAATACTTTTTACAGGTTCTGTTTGCGCCGGGGGGCCCCCGTCTTTGCGCGTCCGTATTGATAGAGAACAGTCTCGTGATTCCGAATAGCTATTAAATTCAGACAAAACCGTGAAACCCGGCGTGAACCGCTCTCGAATCAAATCGCTCCCCTCTGTCAGCCGATCAAAGCGCGAGTACACAAAGGTAACAAGGAAGCCTTCTAAATCCGAGTATACGTCGGAGCTGAAAGGCACACCGTGCCGGAGATACCGATAAAAACTTCTGCCGACACGGCTCTCCCTCTCCCTCTCTCTCTTTTCCTCTCTTTCTCTCACTCTTCCTCTCTTTCTCTCTCTCGTTCTGTTTCTCTTTCTTTTTCTCTCTCCCTAGCTCTTTCTCTCTCCGAGATAAGCCGCTTCTAATTAAACGCTCCTCGGAGGCTTCCGTCGATTCTTTTCCACGCGCCGTTCCACCCTCCCCCTCTTTCTCTACGGCACGTTCTTT
This sequence comes from Augochlora pura, assembly GCF_028453695.1. Lineage (NCBI taxonomy): Eukaryota > Metazoa > Arthropoda > Insecta > Hymenoptera > Halictidae > Augochlora > Augochlora pura. The sequence continues at coordinate 18,976,659 of NC_135777.1, read as the reverse complement.
TTTCTCCGCAGATCAGAAAATCGCGTTGAACCCTCCGAGATTCGATGCGACTTTCGATTTTACTCAACGCGAGCCCGCTCCCCAACGTTTGGGTTTTCACTTACGCGCTGCTGATATATTTAATTGGAAACGCTGAAAGGAGCACTGCGTGGGTAAAGAGAGGAGGACTTTTAATGAATCTTTACATGAACGCGGTTTTTATCGCCGCTGTTTTGATTTTACGCACTTCTCAGATGTAACTATTAATGTTCAAGTTTGTTGAAGTACAAATGTAATTCTTGAAATTTAAATGGAATTGTTGGAATTCAAATAGAATTGTCGGAATTCAAATGGCTTTGTTGGAATTTAAATAGCATTATTGGAATTCAAATGGAATTCTTGAAATTCAAATAGAATTGTTGAAATTTAAATAGAATTCTCGAAATTTAAATAAAATTGTTGAAACTTAGACAGAATTGTTGAAGTACAAATAAAATTGTCGGCGTACGAATAGAATCATTGGAATACAAATCAAATTCTGGAGAAAAAGAACAATTTTGTAGCTCAAATAAAATTGTTGCACTTTAAATAAAATTATTGGAGTCCAAATAAAATTGTTGGAGTTCAAATAAAATTGTTATACTAACATGTAATTTAAATTTAATCAGTCGCGTGCGCTGTCGTAGAAATTATTTCGATTAAACTGCTATATGTTGGAACTTGTTTAAAAAGCACCGTGAAACGAGAATACGAGTGGCTTGTGACTTTTGCCTCCGGTATCATTTTAATTAAATCAATACTTATTCGACAAATTAATTCGAACAAATGAAACAGGTTAGCGCGGGTCAAATTAATTTGATCAATTAGCGTTATTCATGCTCGTACTACTGTTTAGACAGCGTGCAAAAGATATAGCATTTACCTTATTCGCAAAATATAAAAATTATAAAAAATATAAATATCAAAATAAATATCAAAATTGGTATTTTTTTGAGATTTTATTCGTAGGCAACCGAAGAGAAGATTAAAAAATATTAAAAGAAGATGAGATTTACTAATACCATTTCTGTTCAAATTTCTCAATTTTCCGCATAAAACCCGTATTAACCTTAACGCGTACGATTCAATAGAAAAGCAAGGAATTTCTGTCCCACATTTTCTTAACTTGGTCAGGTTACGACCGTCGTACGTGGCAGAATTTTCTAAACGGGACCGCGCGACGTTCTCCCATATTCCTCGGCTGCCATATAGGTGGCTCTCGTCCTCGAGGAGACATAGACGTCAAAACTTTTATTCGACGAATCAGCGTCGAGCGAATTCAGATGCGGGCCGAAGGGATGCGCTGCTGATCGTTTGAGGAATGCGATAGCGGGGTGTTTATGAACGTCTAGCCGGGCGACCGCCAGGTCAAATTGAGAATTCCATGGGCGCGCGCGCGGGGGCGAGGGGAAGGGGAGGGGAGGGGGCCCGATGCAAACAAGCGTATCAGAATACACGGTGCACATTTCTCTCGGTGGTGCGCATTCGTAAGATATCGAGGGGGGGCCCGAGAGAACTGTTTCGAACTGGTTATTAAAATACTCGCCGCCCATCGGGCATCGTGCAATTTCAGACACCGGAGAGATCCGTTTCAAGAATGCAATTATTCCGCTCGGAAATGCAAATCGCAGACAACTGCGGTTTCCTGGTCATTTACATAAATTTTCTTATTGGACCGGCTAGATGCAATTGCAGCGATGCACTGCTGCTTTTAATAAAGTCTCTTAATAAATAACAACCATCATTCTGGGGGAGCTCCTTAACAGTGAATTTAAACAACAGGGGAATTGCTAAACACTGATTACTTTGGTGCGTTCAATATGCTTTTGCGGGATGCAACTGCAGCGTTCCTGTTTTTAATGATCTCTAATCTGCTTTGGATCAATTTGAGAAAATCATGAAAATAAAAATAATTAATAGAGGAAAAAGATAAATAATTATTCTTTAATACGTTTAACATGGATGACAAAATACACTTGCGGTATAATTTATTCCTAATAACTTTCTTTAACAAGTAACAAATAGCATTTAAAGCCTTAATAACGGAGTATTTATCAAAATATTTCTGTTATAAAATTTTTATATTGATTCCTGGCCATTTCTGTAAGAAGATGAATAGATTAATTGATAAACAAATTCATCATTTTTAAACAGTAGGATTTTTTATTTTATTAAATCTTTGTTATCAAATTTGTCTTCTATATAGTTCCATCTTGGAATTTCTCTAGAAATCGCGTCAAGAAAACTAGGGTTAGGTGTGGCGCGATTACTCCGTAGTTTTCTCGGCAGTTTACTTGACCATGAAAGCTGGCCAATTAATAACAGAGTGCGGAGCAGTTAATTGCTGCCACGCAGCCCGACGCAGATATCTGGGCTATCCATTCAAGCCGCGGTCGGGTCCCGGCGACCGTGTCGTATAAAACCAGGATATATATATACATATATATATATATCGGTATGAAATAAAGTTCCGTGGTAAAACAAAAGTTTATTCGGCCGCGGCGGCCGCGCCGATCCTTTACGATCGAATAAAACAAAAAAAAAATAAAGCCCGCGGGACAAACCGGGCCCGGAAAATCGAAATTAATTACCGCGGCCGCCACCTGCGGAATTAGACGGGGAACGGGGGAATTTTCGACGGACCGCGGCACCAAAATAAATCTCGAAACGGACGAAATGATGATTTAAGCAGCCTCCCAATTTCGTTTACACCGCATTACATTTTAATTTAGTCGGGAACCGACGGCCACCTGCCTCTGGGAAATCTCATACCTTTTTACGTAATAACCGGTTGATGTATGTTTCGTTAATATTTTCATCAGAGGCGACCGAATATCGTCGTGTTTTTAAATCTTATCGTTAATCACGTGTTCGTGTATTTTCATATCTGTGATCTGGAATTTTGATGTTATGGTCGTAAAATATTATTTTATTTGTTTTGTGGCCGATGTTTGACTGTCTTTATTGAAGGCGTTCAAAATAATGGCTTTCTTTTTTAGCAGTGTTTAAATCATTGTTAGATATTTTATTGTGTCTTTGAATATTTCTAAGGTGATTATTAAAATGCAAAAAGGCAGCTTTGAAAAGGGGAGTAATATTATCCGGAATATAATAAGTCTAGCCATGCTCGAAAGTCAAATTTTGATATAGGATTTTGTTTGTACTGCTATTTCTAAAATTATATAAAAATATTTACAAATATTCCACATGCTTCGAATGCTTTCAGCATGAACATCGACACCAAATATAATAATAAAAATTATAATCTCTATAAGCGCGTTCATTCTTGCATAGACCAATGCTCCTTAATTGCTTGAACTAATCTTCTCAAAATTATTAAAAAAATATACGCACACTCTACACGACATCTCAAAGCTTGTAGCACAAACAATCGAAACCAAAGACAACAGCAAAAGGTAGAATCAACATAATCGACCCGAGTCTTGCAAATCTTTCCTTATCCCTCGCACTCGCGGAGTTTAAACGACCCCGACTCGTCGGATAAAGGCAGCAGCGAAAAAAAAATCGAAGTCTCGGGCCACAAAGGGTTATGTCACAACAAACCAGCCGTGTGGCACGGCAGCTCGAACAGTTTTCCTGAACAGGGGGGTCTCGTCCCCAGAATCCGCCCCAGTCGTCGTCGCGCACGTGAACACACGCGGAGCACGTGCAAAACGGTGTAACGAGTGGCGCGGTTCGGAGAGAGAGAAAAAAAAGACCGGCCAGATTCGCCTTTAACGAGTCTTGCCGCTTTGAGGGCGCCGCCTTTTAGGGACGCAGAGGCGTACACGATTGCGCGGCGGTCCACGTCGATTCGTCATCGAGGGTGTAGGCGAGAGAGCAGAACAGAGCGAACCAGTGTAGAACGGAGAGAGCGGGCGAGACGACCGGCAAAAAGGAGAGCCGGGAGATGATCTTGCGCCACGCGGTGTTCTTCTTTTCAAGGATTTCTCGCTCTCGACGCGTAATTGCGTGTTAGTGCCTTAGAAGAAGTTAGGGCCACGGTTATCGCGGCTTCTTTTTACCGGACCCTCCCCCCTCCCGTTCCCAGGAGCTCTCGTGCGAGGGAGAGTCACGCGTGTTTATCGATTTCCTGGTCGAAACGGCACCGGACTCGGAAAAATGCGTCTGTGAACGGGTTTATGCCGCTGCGCTCATTTTTCTGATTCTTTCAAGCGAGCTGCGCGCTTGTCTAATGACCACTTTCACTCTTAATACAACCGTCATTATAGGATAGATAACATAGAAGCGATGTATAGTGGAGGAGAAAGTATTTCGTCAAACTACTTTGGATGAGATGATATATTACTCATATTCTTTTGCGAGAATAAAATAGTTAGTTAGATATACAGAAAATGTCTTGTTGTGTTTTACAATTTATAAGCCGTCGATATTTATAGTACTCAACAAGACTGTTAATAAAATTTAACAAAGTGGTGATCTTGCAGATGATTATTTTAAAAGTGTTCGTCACAGCCATACGTCAATAACAATAATAACGATGCTGATTATACATTTAACGCTCGAACCTTTTTGACAAAAATATTATCAATCATTTACTAATTTTTTAAATATATTTTGTAAGATATTTTTTCTACACAGAGTTCGCTTTTCTTTAATTTTTACCGAAGCTCGCGAACATTAAAATTAATACGCAGAATACAGAATTCAGATTGAAGATGTAAATAAACTCAACCTCCCTGTCTGAGAATTAATGGAAACGCATTAACGCGACTGTCGAGCGAGTTACGGAGAATACTGTCTATACGTTCCTTCGGCAAACATTACTTTATCAGTGTCCTGTAATTGCATGTTACACGCATCGAGATTTTTATACGCTCGCTTCATTCGACTTGTTCTCGTTACATTTAAATAACGATCCGCCGTTAAAAGATATATTTTTTTCGCAACAAAAATACACGCAAGACTCTCTCTCTCTCTCTCTCTCTCTCTTTCTCTCTCTTCGACGATTCTCATACATTTTCGTTTCACGCTCGAATTCCAGCAACTTCGTTTCTATTTCGCATAATGAACGATGAAACGTATCAAATCGCAGGCGCGACAAACTATATCGAATTACGAACGAGTCCGTACGTGAATAAAGAACCGCGGCATAGGATTTATAAACGCGCGATGGATATTCCCCGTTCAAAGAGCTTTAAGGAGCTTAAAAAAAATGTTCATTTCAATACCGTCATGAAAGCAGCGGAGAGAGTTTCGTTGCAAAAACCGTACCGAAAACCGGCAACGTATTTTAGACGTTGAAAACGGCGCGTCGATTCCCCGTAGCACCGTGTGTCGAAAAACGCATTCAACGTTCCCAGGAAACACACCATCGCCTCTCGCGCAGAGACAGACACGCGGCAGTCCATTTGCGAGCGACAAACGAGCGAGCGCGAATAGAAAATCCTATTTGTACATTGTAACGTCCGAAGGAAAAAAAGAGCACTTGAACGGTCCGTTGTATCGCGAATTTTCCGGCAGGCATCAGAATTTTCCACGAGTTTCGGGGGGGTTGGCGCGAGCGAGCGGACGAGCGCGGCTCCGACCACCATATTTCCGTTGTTCCGGCGCGGCGCGTCCGGGGGCGAGAAAGAGGAATAAAATAATCACACGCGGGATTTCGCGGGATCCATTTTCGGATTTGTGTTCGACGACGCGTCCCGATGGACCGAGCCATTATATTTAGCGCGGCCGTGCTTTTTTCGCTGTTTATAATGGATCCCTCCCGTGAGACATATTCCGGCGGGGGGGGGGGGGGGGGACCAGGGGGGGGGGGGGATAGGAGAATCGTCGAAACGGCGGGCCGGACGGGCGAGAGAAAAATATGTTTCGCTGAAATTGGCAATCGGCTCGCGCCGTTTTGCGTTCACGGTTGTCGTCGGCGGCCGGAAATACCTGGCGTATCCCACCCCATCCCCTCCGATACTTTGTCAGCGAAATAATGCAGAGGGATTACGCGTGTACGGCTGAAGAGCGTCGCGGCGGCCCGTCGGAAATTACCCGCCTTGATTCGCCGGCGTATTATTCGCGCGAAGAAAAACGGGTTAGGCGAACACACCGTCGTCGC
>NC_135777.1:18955221-18970471 GCF_028453695.1 Augochlora pura | reverse complement strand
GTCGACCAACGCTTTAAAAATCAATATAATATTTTTATTTATTAATTACTGCCAGTATAACTATGAAAGACACATTTGAATGGTCCATCCTTTTGGTGGAAATTATTTCTTCGATTCTATCTTGTCATAAAATATCTTTTTAACGCTTTGAATTTATGCGTATACCACTAGCGATGCACGTGGCGCGGAATCTGTTAATAAGTGGACGCCAACGATTTCAATCAAACGAATAAGAGGTCCCAGGCCAACCAGAGACAGAGTTGTAATGCAGGACGCGGCGAGGAGATTCGTACCCGGACGAAAATCCCTTGGCGAAAACGTCAGTTGATTCCCGGCAAACCTCGCCCGGCAGAGAGATCGGGGCAAGAAAAGGACCGGCGATAAAGAGGATAGTAATTCCGCGCAAACAAGACAGCGGCTAGTTCGACGGCGGAGTCAAAATTTACTGGAAAAATTCGGCTCCCAGGCGGTAGTAGCGGAGGCTCTCCCGGGTAGCTTCCGGCTGGCTCGCCGATACACAATAAAGTACACGGGTAGAACGGATTCGGATCAATGGGATACCATAAAGACTCTTCCGGGGAAGCCTTATCTCGGCTGGCTCCGAATGAAATCCCATAGGATAGCGACCGGGGAACAGGAAGAGGAGAACGGCGGGAGGGAGAACAGGAGGGAGGACGGGAGGGAAGGGAGGATGGTCGGTGAAGTAGCTAGCAGACCGACGATCGCGGAGTTTTGCGAGTGCACACGTCTATCGGGCGTTCCGGGCGACTTTTATCGCGCCACTTTATCACGATGCCTTAGCCGCAATTTTCTACCAGCCTCGATAATGCTCTCCCGCGCTTGCTTGTCTCGCTAGCAACCGCGGGAGTCTGTCCTCCTCGCCCGTCCACGGTCTCTCTATCGTCGTGTTATCAGGATTTATTGTCGGGCTCTGTGTGTGTGTGCGCGTCTGAGAGACGCCCGCGACGCGACGGATACTCTAGGCTATCCGTTCCACGAGAAGATACCTGTATCGCGATACCCGTATCCACGACACAGGGGGTTCAAACGAGAGAACCGTCTGAACGGTCCCGTTGCATTCCGTTGTTTGTGTCGCGACTCGCGTATGACGAATACCGAACGCGAGTCAATATACCATGCGAGTCAATGGGAGGGGGTCGAACGGCGACTGCTATGCAGTGCGCGCTGCGATACACTTTTTATCGAGGCGAACGCACATACGTCGCCATGGTATGTATCGTCGTGTGAAACGGGTCCCGGGCACCGGGTCACCTCAGACACCGAGAGAAACGGCTCCTCTTCGCTTACGTCAGACGCGACTCGCTCTACTTGGAGAGGACTGAGGAACGCCGCCGTGCGTGATGCGTTCCGCCGCCGCGGATCTCTGTTACAGAGAACGGAGATCATCCTCCTTCGCCGTAGCTCATTCATCGACATTTTTGCTGGCGACCTGCCGGAACCGGCGGACCACTTCAAAGCGGCCGTTTTTACCCCCGCGACCGGGCTAAACGGAATACTTGATGCATTCATGGGAAGCACGACCAGGAAACTGAGACCCCGGCTTTGATAGCCGCGGAGTCACGTGTGCTTCCCAATCTCGTCGGGCAACGAGAGCGGACAGTCTATTAAATTAACGCCGTGAACCTGTCGTGATCAGAATTACCGGTTTAAGATTTGTCATCGTTTTGTAGACACGCCTTTTAAGATGGTAGTGCTTTTTTAAACTGGTTTAAGTCGCTCGAATTTTCTTTTTGTAATTACTAGAGGGTACAGTTTACTGCACGAGGTTTCGCTTTAATTTTTATTTTACTAGAAATAAAAGAAATGTAAAAAGACTCTTATTCCATTGCTTGTAATAAAATATTTATGAATTGTTTTACAGGTCTTGGTAACTTGTATGCATGTTAACAATTTCGATGAAATTGGTTGAAGTTGTTACGAGCAGTTGAAATTAATAGTTTAACACAAACTTCAATAAAAATCTAGTAACTTTTACATGTTTCAATGACTATAGAATTTCTTTATCTACGTTATTGTAGATTTGCAGCAAAATTCAAGTCTCTAAGATCAGTTACAAAAAAAAGTTACACCCCTTCTAACAATTTTACAATTTTAACACTCCCAACATAAAATCACCAATTGCATACTCAGACAAGAAATGCATTCTATTGGCACGTTGCTAACAAACGAAATCCAACATGTCTGCCAAAGTACCGTAAAACCTTCGAAGTATAAAACAACGAGGACAACAGAAAACCGCAAAACTTCTCGTAATTTCGGCACGTCCATAACAATCAGGCGGATCGAACGTGTCTCTCAAAGCAACAGAAAAGCTTCCAAAAATGAGCAAAAGCATAACTCGATCGTAATTTTGGCACGTTCTTAACAATCAAGCGTATCGAACGTGTCCCGCAGAACAACGTTGCTTCGTCGCCTGCAGCGAAGAAAATGAAGCAAAAAAAAAGAGAAAAAAGAAGAAAAAGAGTAACAAGAACAAAGGACCAAGGAATTCCCAGGAAGAAGTTCCACGCTTGACAACGTAATAAGCGAGCAAACTGAATAATCTGTTTCCTTTCCTGCCCTTTTCTTGTTTTTTTTTTCTTTCTTTTTATTCGCGAGTCCCGCGTTTTAGCGATAGTCGGTGGTGCTCGAGGCGAGCGTGTCTCTCCCTTTCTCTATCTTTTTCCCTATCTTTAGATGGAAAAGAATTCCTTCAATCCGGCGCATCCGCATCCGCCGGCCTGTCACGCCAAGTCCCCTTTCCTCCACCGGGAAGAAACGTATAATTTGTAAACGGGCTACGTCTGGAAAATGGAATATAGAACGGGCTGCTGAAGTATTGCGACATACCTGGCCGGAATGCCCGGCATTCTTATCTGCGTTTCGCGGAAAATATCGAACATTCTCAGACGGTGAACAACGTTTTTAACGCCCCGGCGACGGAGCGGGAGAAAATGGATCACGGTCAGAAATTCTCCAGCATCCAGCGCTCTCTTCTCTCTCTCTTTCTCTTCCTATTTCTCTTTCTCTGTCTCTCTCTGTCTCTCTCTCTTCTTCCTCTCCAGGGAAATTGTTCCGCATTAGCGGAACGAATTCTGTTTACGACTCGTTCACTTCTCACCCGATAAAATTCTCTGGCGAGAACGCATTTAAAAGATTTGCGATCTTCCAAACGGAAGTACTTTTTGCCGTCGAGAAACGTACCCTTTTTAAAATGATTAACCGTGGCACCGTCACCATTTTCAGTATTAAAATGGTTCGCTTAATTTCGGAAATTTTGGTAACTGTATAAAGTAAATCTATTACCCTGTTACGACAATAAATAAAGAAATATCTTTCGGAGAAATTGTTCAATAAATTTCAAAATTGTTATAGGTATACTATCGATTTTTGTTAATTTATCGCAAAAATGGGTGGTTGTAATTTAAAATAGAGGAAAGGTTAAAAGAATTTTAAAATCAATGTCTTATTTCTAAGCTATTAAAATAATCAAAGCTGAGTTTATTATTTAATTTCTATTTTTTATGACTGATGCAAATAATTTTATTTTGCAAAATTTACAGTAATTGCAAGCATTGTTAGTAATACACTTGTGAAAAATGATTCATCGTCCAACGTTTGGTTTCTCTGTTTAAGGTTAAGAGGTGTAATATTTGTATAATTGCGTCCTAATTTGCGATGGAAATGGAAATAGGTGAAACGTCGCCCAAGGATCTTCCGCGTAACTGTCTTCGAGGAGCGAGCGAGGGTTAAGAGAAGAATGTTGGGGAACAATAACGGGTCACTACAAAAAGTAACTCCATTTTCCAGAATAATAGATCCCGGGGCGTCATTAACTCTATTCAAACCCGTGACCCGTTTATTAAAACTGAAATGACGGGAGCGTCTCAAGCAGTCGTTCTATTTTTTTCTAGAAAGTCTTAGAAAAATTATCAAAAATCTTCAACTCGTATTTTGCCCCAGAATACACTATTTTTGCTAAAAAATATATTTACAGTTAATGAATTTCTGTCACCGTGACATAACTTTTTGTAATAAAGCTAAGACTGAATCATTTTTTCTTGGTTTGGTTTTTCTCTGGATCTGATTTTTTTGCAAAACAAATTTGTTTGCACTAATTACAAAATATAAAAGGCAGCACAGTTATTTATTTCATAATGTAGTAATTAGAAAAAGTTGAAAATAATGGAGGAGTTTTCAGAAAATCTTTTTAAAGAATTTACAAATACCTTTGCATTCTATTCAACAAATTACAATTACTAAATTAAGAAATAAATATCTACGTTGCTCCTACACTTTTACCATTTCAGTAACAATAAGAGAATAAATCAATCGCATTGACAGATTCAGTTGTTTCAATCTCAATTAACGCGAAACAGTCGTATCGAACGATCGCTTTCAACGCTGCTTTGCAGAAGAATTGACGCGTGTTTAAGGAAACGATTTCGCGCCGGCAATTAAGCGGCTGCGCAAACGATGAGGAAATGATTTCCTCGTAGCGTAAAAATGCGTTATCGCCAGGGGATCTCGGAGTACATAGATACCAGGGACGCGCTCGTTTGCCTTCTAAATATTTGATCTGCCTCCGTCCGGCAAACTATCTGTATAGAAATTTAATACACGCTCGACCGAATAGTAGCGTGAATCGACTATTTGCTTCTTCTTTATTGCGAGTGGAAACGGATCGAACCGGCAATGGAAAAGTTGTTCAAGGCCCCGGAGTACCGTTCACTTGGATTCCGAGCGCACTCCCGCGAGTCTTTAACGCTACGGACCTCCCGTTCCCTGAATTATGCACAAGCCTTGAGAGATACGCACGCACTGTGGCTGCGCGTTACGCGCCGTCATTCGGTCCTTAATCGTCCTGAATTTTAGATGACCGAGCAGCACACGCCTTCGGCATGCGGCTTAATGCGCTGCAATTCCCTGCTGTTTAAACCGTATTGCGTTTAAGATACATTATCGTTCGAGTCAATTTGTTACTAGATCGTCTCAATTACAAAATGAAAATTTTGATGAACCATGATCCTATTTGGCTCCTTATTTCTAATGATTTTAGTAATTATTAAATAATTGTTAAATAAATAATATTTAATTTCTCTAACTGTACTTAAGTACGTATTTGCCACCATAAATATATTCAGGGATCACTACCCCTTAATCCCTTGTATTATCGCTCCTTTCATGCTGCGATGATTAGCACTTATTATACTTAACACTTTACCGACCGGCCATTCAACTGTAATTTATGTCATCGTAGGGTAATTGAATCTATTTATTTTATTTCTAATATTCAAGCACATAATATTTTTATATTTATTCGTAATATAATAATATGGGAAATTATAGTAGTACCTTAATGTCAATAATAAATAACAAATGATTGCTATGACAATCGATTCACAGGTTATAGATTGGGAGAAAAAGCCGATTTATAGGGTACCGGTCGGTGAAGTGTTAATAATTTTCCTAATAAGACTAGAAAATTTTTGTTTCCCGTATTGCCTTTATTTATCATCGTTTCTATACTTTGATGACAGAAGAATTTATTTTTACTCCGACGTAGAAGAAATTAATAATATTCGTATTTAGTGGAGCTTGCAAAAGGTCTTCGACACGACTCGTTATTATAGCGCAAGGGGTTCAAATTCATCTTTATTAAGAAGAGATCCATCGGCGCAGCATCGCCGGTATATTTATAGTACAACCGGTATCAAATGAATGAATAATGCATGAGGCAGGTAGGATTGCACCGACTAATTCGTATGCGCGAGGCGCGCTTTTCTATGCGTGGCATAAGCCAAAAATTAAAGCGAGACCGGCCCCGCGAAGTTAGCGAGTTTCATTTGGAAGAAGTTAATTCCATTTTTTTTTTCTTTTTTTCGGAAGGGACGAGCCGACCCGCGGCAGTCCGAGCGAGCTTATATAAAAGTTAACCAAAAGAATCGCGCACACATAAAAACCGAATTAACTCTGATTATGTCCGGAGGCGATTACCGGAAACGCGTACCGACTGGAAAAAGCTCCGTGCTTTCGAACGTAAGGTTACCAAGTGGACAAAAATAGGGGCTGCCCGGCTATAAAATACAGAGTCCCGCGGCGAACACAAATAAAACGTACAAAAGCCCCGCTCGATCAGATACAAGCGTGACGAATAAACTGCATAATCCTCGGCCCTCTATTTCCCGTATCTACGAGTCGATATCCTCGAACGAGAAACGGCAGTCGATTTCCAGGCGCAGTAAACTCGACTGCAGGCGAATCGGACCAAGGAGTCACCCTCCCCCGATAAAGACAGCGGTGATTCCGCGCGGAGAAAACAAGGCACAGTCCACGTTTACAGAATCGCAGACTTTTAGTGGAAGCATTATTTTCACAATCATGGAAAAACCTTAATAGTGGACTTTGGAAATTTCAGTTGTTTTTTTTTAATGCAATTGTTTGTAACCTTATGATCGATAATTTACTGTATGGTAATAATATTAGCGATCATAAAATCAGTTTGTTTCATTTAGTTTACTGGCCTGATTTACTTTTGCTCTCTTCATAAAAATATTATGCATTAATTTATATTAATTAAACATATATATTTAATATATATATGTTTGGCTTATTCATAAAAATAAAAGTGCGCAAACGTATCTGTAAGAAGATATCTTGTTTATCCTAATGTTCGCGTAAATGCTCCTTTAAACCTAACCAGAATCACCGTGGACCACGCTGTGTAAACGTATCACGCTTTGTTGAATGAAACGGCTGATCTAGATTAGAGTAGCAATTACGGCCATAGCGAGTTTAATCGTTGTTACGAGCCGAGGGCCACTGCACACGTGGCCGGAGGTAAATGATTTTGTGCGGAGATTTGGGAGGATTTCGTGGACTGGCCGATGTTTCTTTCACCACCGGGTCGCCACATTAATAGGATAGGGTTCGCGGACTGGCCGTTGCTTCTTTCATCAACGGGTCGCCGCCTCAATAGGAGGTTCGTGGACTGGCCGGTGTTTCTTTCACCACCGGGTCGCCACCTTAGGAGTAGGGATGTTTCACGGACTGGCCGATGCTTCTTTCATCAACGGGTCGCCGCATTAGGTGTAAAAGGTTGGAGATTGCGTGGACTGGCCGATGTCTCTTTCACCACCGGGTCGCCACATTAGGTGTAAAGGTAAAGGTGCGTGGACTGGCCGATGTTTCTTTCACCACCGGGTCGCCACATTAGATAGGAAGTCGTGGACTGGCCGTTGCTTCTTTCATCAACGGGTCGCCACCTTTGAGGATAGGTTTTGTTCGCGGACTGGCCGTTGTTTCTTTCACCAACGGGTCGCCGCCTTAGGAGGATATTGCGTGGACTGGCCGATGTTTCTTTCACCACCGGGTCGCCACATTAGACAGGAAATTGGGTTCGTGGACTGGCCGATGTTTCTTTCACCACCGGGTCGCCACCTCAGTAAGGGTAATGGGGTTTTGGTATGATTCTAAATTTGGCTCGTAATTTCAAAGAAATATTATTCGATACACCTTGAGCGGCAAAGGTATATCTATGTGAGATCGTTACCATTCAACTGACTCGAACTAGGAAATGGAAGTGAAATAATTTGTACACTGATTTGAAAGTAACTAATATAATCTAACAACTTCAGTCTGTTACAAGTGCGTAAGTGTAGTATGTGATTCGCGATGATCCTAAGACACGCTTCCTGGTTTTCGCACCAAGTCGGCGGGGGTTAACTATTGCTCGAAGGAGAACAGGGCTCGATCTTGCTACGTCTCGCGTCACGATTTGATTTGAAACTGCCCCGCTGAGAAGAGAAATCTCAGCCCTTTTATACGCGGTGGAAACTGGAAAATTCGGTAGTGGGGGCTGGGCCTACGTGACCGAAGTCACGCCGCGGATGGGTCTAAGAATCGGGGATGTGTGGTAGATTGGGTGTTCTATTTTTAGAATGAAAGGACCGTTGTTCCCCGCCGACGTTATTTAGCGTATGCCTTCGAGAAGAAAGGAAAAACGTCAGGAGAAAATCTCCGTACGTAACATCGTCGTTTAAGACGCCCGCATTAGAACTGATTTTCGAGGAGTAATTTCATTAACCCGTACGTTTTCAGTCTCAATTCTTGAATTTATTTGCCTCGTTAAGCGATTACGAAATATCGAGCGAAGATGTTTCAAGCAGAATTTTTCCACATTCGGAGAATAAAGAATATCTGAAAGATCGATAGCGTATTAAAAGAATCCAAGTATTAAGGATCGAATTAAGAAAAGCTCTTTCTCCAACGACATTGGGAAACGTTCGTGTAGCCGTTGGCTGTCTCGGCGTTAACAGGCTGCCATTTCGAAGGAAGCTAGACCAGAGAGAGACAGAGAGAGAGAGAGAGTGCGGGCGCGAGGTTCGGGAAAAATTAGCGGGAGCTTATTGGCGCGATAAATTCCGTGGAACGAGAAGGGAGTATCCACGCAACCCAGCTCAGCTGGATGGTCCGGAGGATCCGGTGCCTTGCGGAGCGGCGTCCCGCAGGACCTCGAGGCTCCTGCCGGGTGTGTCCTTGCGCCCGGGGTCCCCCGTAGCCGCTCGAGTTACGACTTATTGCCGTGAAATGCCGCTAGGAGGGCGGCCAGAGCGCAACGTCGTCCCCGGAAAATTGATGGAAGCCGGGCTGGGGCTTGTACAGTCGTCGGCGTATCTCGGCAAGCTGTGCGCCGGCAGACAGGCTCGTGAATTACGGGAAAATAGCTTTTAGTTGAGGCGACGCGCGACGCCCGGCGCGGAGCGTCACCAGGTGCGCGGGCCCTTTATATAGGCGAACCCTTTTACCGAAATTGCCGGATATCGCCCTAGCCCGGCGCCCTCTCCCCTCCCTCCCCCACACACCTTCGGGCGACTCTGCGTTTTCCGCGGCGGTGTACGACTGTCCGCGGCCGGCCTTCGGGTAAGCAGGTGTCGCGCAACATTTTTTCCGAGGAAATCGCTTTCCCGCGCCCTTTGAATCCCCTCTGTCTCTAGCCCGCGGACGCGCGGAACGCCGGCGCGCCGGTGCGCGGCCGGCGGATTTTCTGCACACGGACCGCCGCCTAAATTGGATTAAATATCGATTCCGAATGTACGTGTACCGCCGGGCCCGCGGACTGGTATTTTTCAGCGAATCGATTCGGACTCGGCCGTCGACGTCGACACCGACGCCGCAACCGGATGCTCTCGCGCAGCTTCATTGAATTATCATAAATAGACGGATTTTAGAGATGCGCGGCGGCGGCGGCGGCGGTACGAGCCGGCGGAACGGAAAATTTAACGAAGACCGACGTTTCCCCCTTTATTGCGATTCTCTTTTTACTGCTTGGCGAATTGGTTGATCAGAAATAGGTGTACAATCGGGTTCTTCTCTTGGCTTCGTTCATTTCAATTTCATTCGCCAGAGAGAACTATACTGTTCAATTAGGAGTGTCGTACGTTTGAAAGCAGTTAATAATAAGGACAATTTAAGGTCCATAGAATATGAGTCGAAAAATTCGGGCAATTGCGAGCACGGTGATAGAACATCGCGTTACAGAAGCTACACGAAGAATAGAAGGACAATCCGCAGTCTGGTTATCGTTTAATGAATTTGCTGGACACAACCGTTTTAGGAATCTAGTCAACTAAATCCTAGCGCCCAGACAGAATATGTTACTAAATTACTCGCCACTCTACTAAATTACTGGCCACGTCTGGGCCAGCCTTTAGTACCGCCATTGAATTAAGTGATGGGAGAGAAATACGAATGTTACGTGACCACGGTATCAAAGTTTCGCTTTAAACAAATGCGAGCACTGTGATCAAAAACTTGAAAATTTTCTGTGAAAAGCCAGAAATTTTATATGAAAAGAATACAACTTTTATACACAAGAAGTACAAATTTTGTAGGAAAAGGGTTCAAGTTTCGAATGAAAAACGTACAAGCTTTGTACGAAAAAGGTACAGATTCTGCACGAAAAAAGGTACAATCTCGTGTTCAGAAATGCGCCCGTTTCCTCGCGAAAGTCTCTCTCGGTTCATTTTTAACAAATCCGGGACAATCGTGTCTCGATAACCGTCGGCGTTCATCGATGCAGAATTTGCAAGCTCGTGGAGAGGTTCCGTTTCGCGAAGCAATCGCGGCCAGCGTCCAGTCTGCAGACTTGCAGAGCGCGCGCGGGGGTAAAGGATCGGTCGCGGGTTTTTCGAACTCGTTCCGCCTGAGTAGTATCGATTGTGGGCGAACAGTTTGTGGCCGCGGGCTAAAACTGTTTGCGGTCGAGCGAATCAAGCGATGGACTCGGCGCGAGCCGATACGATGCCGCACTTGCGGCGCCGGATAGAATTGGTACGGGTTTCGTGGTCCAAGAGATTTTGAACACACTTCGACCCCGCGGTGGAATTATGGGGTCCCAGAAAACAACACCGCTTTTGCAAAATATTCGACCGAATCAACCCAAATGCTCGACCGAAATCTCTGGTAAAACCGTGGCTGTTTTGCGAGCCTGCAGTTCCCACGATCCTTATCACGCTGTCATGTTGATATCGTAAGCTAGCATTTTGTTCAATAAGATATTAAATATTTTTGTACTTCTGTTAAAAGAAAAGGGACGAAGCAAGACGTATTAAAAAAGGAAAAATTAATTTTGTATATCCTTTTATTTTATGGGAGGTATTAATTTATTTTATTTTTGTACCTTATTCAAAAATAAATAAAATGAGAGAATGAAAAATGTAACGTCTTCCTCGATAAATATGAAGTTAATTATGCCTGAAAATAAATCAAGCCCACAATGTACCGTATAAATCTTTCCGCTCATATCTCCATTGAAACTTGAACAATGGAACTGTTTTTATCCGAAGTTTCATTCGAAAAATGTATGTATAACATTCGGGAAAGTAGGATACCCAGTGATAAAAGTTACCGACGAAACAAAAGTCGCTCCACCAGATTTCCGATTCGAAGAAACTTTGAATGGCAACAACGAAAGAAATAGGAGCCGCGAACCGAGTAATGCTCGCCGCAGTCCGTGATTTGCTCGAGGATCGATCGGGCAAAACCGATTGCAACGAGTCCCTTGCACTCGTCCCCCTCCCCCATTGTTTCGGGCTAACTCCTATTTACTTTCGGAGTTTCCACTCGGCGGGGCGACGAATTACCAGACACTTGTTCTTTATTTCATCGCAGTGCCGGGCGTTTGAAAATGCTCCGGTGCGTTTGAAACGGGACGCCAGTGTCACGCGACCGGCGAGAGCCGGAAGGAGGGTCTCTCTCTGCGAGACGAGTGGCGAGCGAGAGAAACTACGAGAACAGAGACAATAGAAGAGGAGAGCGCTGTGTGCTCGCGCGGATAAAGCGCTCGCGGAACCCTTTCTGTTTCCTCTCGTTATTGGTATCGCGCGGCCGCATTATCAGCAACGCCGTGCTGTTTTCTTTGGCGTTCGCGCGGCGCCCGCGAAAAACGTTCCTTTTTTCTCGCGCGCGAGATTCCGGCGGAGCTGCTCCTCTTTCTTCGGCTATTCAACAGGAGCCGCAGATAGCATTGAGAACCGGCGCAGCTGATATCGAACTCGCCCGGCTATCTTTTCCTTTTTTTTCACCGGCGCGGCGCGGCGTTGCGCGCGCGGAGACCTCTCCGCCGAACCATCAAAAGCTCGAACACGTTATCCGCGCGGCTCCGGATGAAAAGCGGAACAGAGGAGAGAGACCGGGATGATTGATGCACCGTACGCGGCCTGACGCGAACCCCGTTTCATCGTGAACGCCCTCTCCGCCGTGGAAATTTGTAAATTTCGAGTCGACCCGCGAGAAATATGGACGGGTCCGCGCGCTCGCGCGTTTCTTTGTTGCCGAACCGACTACGGCGAAGCTTTTTCGCGAGTCTCTCGGTCGGGCGGAAAATGTTTTCACCCGTGTAAAAGCGATTCGAGAAAGAGGAGCTTGAAGTTTGCTGTAGAGAACCATTAGGAAGAGTAATTGGTACGGTTTTTTGGAGATCTTGAGGCGTTTCGCGCGGCATGGTACATTCTACTGGCTGAATCTACTGGTTCCAGGTACTCGTTGCATAAATTCGTTGCATTTATTGGCTGAACGTATTGATTGCATCTTCTGGATGAGTGCACTATTTGAAGGTAATAGATGATTGAATTCTTTGAAGCTGCTAGACGATTGAATTCTTTGAAGGTGCTAGATGATTGCACTTCTTGAATGGGCTAGATGATTTTACCGCTTTAATCTGCTAAATGATGGAACTATTGGTTGAATTTGCTAAATGATTGAACTATAGGTTGAATTTGCTAGATGATTATACTATTGATTATATCCAGGTTATATTGATTGAGTGTACCAATTGCATATACTGTTTGAGTATAGTGTTCTAACATACTGTTCCAATATACTGTTTCAATATACCGTTTCAGTATACTGTTTTAGTATACAGTTTCAGTATATTGTTTCAATGTACTGTTCCAGTATACTGTTTCAATGCATAGTTTCAGTAGAGGTTCAATAGTTGTTCGAATATACTGGATGATACTACAAACCGCATCTACATGCTAAATCTACTGACAGAATCTCCCGGCTGAATCTGCTGACCTAATCTACTGACTCAGCCTACTGTTACAACCTATTGTCACAATGTGCTTTAGCAATGAGAACAGGTGTAGGTGTCTGCATACTAATGTGAACGTTCTGCATCTAGTTTAACGCTAAAATGAATAAGTAAATTATATACGTACACAAGATTACAACGAGATAAGTATAACAAATTTTAGTTAGTATTTTCTTAATTTATTGGTTCGGTACAGAACATCAATTCTCAATATTCAATTGAAAAATGAAACTCATAATTTATTATTTATTAGAGCTTATTTTATTACAGCCAAAATATAAATGTAAGTACAAATGTCATAGAGAATTTGATACAGAATTTTTTACTATCAGCGTTTTAAATATGATAGGTATCTAGAGCGGAATAATTTGTTCCGAGGAAGAATGTCAGTCGTAAATTATTCGTACTGCCGGCAAGAAAAATAGAATTTCAATCGAAACGCGCGTCGCTTCGGTTCCTTCTCTGAAAATATAAACTTTCGAAGCAAACTCCCGTCGCAACGTATCGCCGTAAGAAGAAATATTTGCACTGG
This sequence comes from Augochlora pura, assembly GCF_028453695.1. NCBI lineage: Eukaryota > Metazoa > Arthropoda > Insecta > Hymenoptera > Halictidae > Augochlora > Augochlora pura. The sequence continues at coordinate 18,957,344 of NC_135777.1, read as the reverse complement.
AGCTAACTGTTTCACGCACAGAGTAAATTTACCCGCGCGACAACATTTTCTATTAATTTCGCCGTTCCGTCGGCCGAGAACCGCGAAGTGCAAAATTCGCGGAAAGTTCGGCGAATCAACGAAGATAATTGAAATTTAACACAGTGCCCGTTTCGTTCTTCGTTCACGGGGGACTCTCGTTAGCGGGGCGACCCAGGCTTCGGTTTCCATTTCTCTAAATTCGTCTACACGGCAATGAATCTGCATGAAGCCCGCCCGACGGTCTACTCATTAGTGGCGCGTTTAATATTAATTGATTCGGCGAGCGCGCGGTCGCGATCAATGAGCGGGCAGGCGGGGAGGAGGTCTCATTCGCGATGCAATAATACGATCCTCGAAATCTCCGTTAAATCGCGGGGTACACAAGAAATTATTCTATCATCGAGCCCCGCGTCGTCGCGTCCCGTTTCGAAAGCGGCCGAGACCTCGCGGTATATTCATTATTCAACGAGACTCGTGCCAGCGCGGCACTTTACATGCGGCGCGGGGAAGGAGAAGAAAGCGGCCGGGCACAAAAGACGGAGGGAGACAGAAGGATAACGGGGAAACGACGAGGCGTAGGTGGCGGCCGCTCCAAAGGGCTGAAACAATGCGATGGCTCGGTTTCTCGTTTTTCGTTTTCGGTGTCTCGAGGGAATCCGGCCGGCGCTCGTTTACGATTCAGACTTTAATTAGAGCCTCTCTCTATACTCTTTGTCTCTTAATTCCGCTGTGTCGCCGGCGCCGAAGCAAAACCGTTCGGCGCGCGTACTTCCTCTCTCTCTCTCTCTCTCTCTTTCTTTCTCTCTCTCCGTCCCGGTACTTCGACTCTCTCTGTCTCTCTCTCTCTCTCTCTCCCCGCGTCCGCGTTAAATGAAAATTAAATTTCGGCCGGTGGCGACGCGCGGAAAATCACCAGCCGCGAATCCAATTTCCCCGCGGCTCGCGAAAACACGCGACCCTCCCCGCGGAATTTTCCCTCGGAATTCTCCCCGCGCGAAAATCGGCCCCGGCCGGCGCGCTTCGCAAGAACCGCTCGCGGAGCCGGACGGAGGGGATGAGAGAGAGAGAGAGAGAGAGAGAGAGAGAGAGAGAGAGAGAGGGAGGGAGGCTGGGGAGAGCGATCAGTGAGAACGAGGAAGTCGTTGCGCAGCCCTCGTTTCGCGCCGCATCCGGACTAATAAAGTTCGTTAACCCTGTTCGCCGTTCGACGCGTTAATGAACGGCGCTCCTGCGAGCGGGCCTCGGAGGAACCGTCCCTGCCAGACTAATGTTTTTCTAATGATCCCAATTAACCGGGAATTACCGACCCAAGGAATCCGTCGGCCGGTCCAAACCGCCCGTGTTTTTCGCCGGGATTATGCAACCGACTTTCCCGCGAGTCGCCGGAATTATAGGTTTCGCAGAAAAGAGCAGCGTTTGCGAATTGATAATTGAAGAATAGAGAGGGGACAGCCGAGTGCAAAGGGTTAAAACGAAGCCTTGAAAGAAAGACAGTGCTAAAATTGATTTGTCTAATATTATTAAATAATAAACCTATATTTTTAAGCAAAAGAATTGAATTTTCCTTCTTATTCTGAATCCGCAATTACTTAGTTGCCAACCCAACAGTACGGCAAGGGGTTAAGGACGATCAGTAACTGATCCAGTCAGCCGTAAAACAAATACTGCAAGCAATTAAACAACACCTCGAAAATACAGTATGCAACATGCAGCTCCCATTCATGCAACCACAAATGCTCCACATTCCTGTTAAAAAAAAAGGATCGAACAAACCACGAAACCAAACGCGTACAAACAAAGGAATGCCAAGATCCTCCATCCGCCCGAAAAACGATGACAGTTCGCAAAAAGAGCGTCAAGCAGTCGCAGCTAATTGTTCCCGAAAAGTCCCCGCGACCGATCAACCGCTCCCAAACAATCCATTTATTTGGCAATCAGTTTAATGCACTCGCAACATTCCGCGATTAACAATTACCGTCCGGCCGGCGCAAACATCGGTGTGCACGGCGTGCGGGTGCGCGCGCTCCCGTGTACACACGGGGTGGGGTGGTATCGGTGTATAGCCGCACGGAGAGAGAGAGGGAGACAGAGAGAGAGAGAGA
>NC_135777.1:18932076-18955121 GCF_028453695.1 Augochlora pura | reverse complement strand
GAGAGAGAGAGAGAGAGAGAGAGAGAGAGAGAGAAAGAGAGGAAAAGCGGGACCCCGTTCGGTGGGTGGTATTTTTCATTGTTTGTACGTCGAAACAAAATTGCATCGGGCCGCTTCGATTGCGGAGTCGATCCATTAACGAATGGTCGCTCGCTCTGCGTTGGGTTCAAAAAGGAGAAACAGTCGCGAGAGTGAAAAACGAGGGGGCCGGGGCGGGACACTGGGAGAAAAAGGGGAGGGGGGGGGGGGAGGGAGGGGGGGGGGGGCGACGGGGGAAGAAAAAGCGACAGAGGAAGAGAAAAGGTAGAGAGAGAGAATGGAAAAGGGTCAGAGAAGGAAAAGAGAGACGGAGACAGAGGAGAGATAGATGGATAGATAGGGAGAGGGAGAGAAGTGATGTAGGAAAAAAGAGACCGCCGTAGAAAAAGGGGGGACAGAAAGAGGGAGAAGCGCGGGTCGGAAGCGGTAAAAAGCAGAATCCGCGGCGAATTAATTTTGCGTATTGGTGAAAGCGCGAGCGGGATATCGCGTAGCCGGCGTTGCTCCGTGCCGTGATAGTGTTCCGGTGATCCAGGCGACGCGGGGAGGAAACACGGGCCGGGTCCGGGCATTAAATAAGCCCGGGGCTGGTCAGAGGTAACGGTCTATTGGATCTCGCGCTCGTTTTATATCCCTCCGATATCATTGAAGTCGGCCCTCTCCCTCCTCTACCCTTTGACTCGCTCGGCTGTCTCGTATCTTCCGGTGGCGGCCCGGGTATCGAGGTAATGGCTTCGGCCGGGGATTAATGAGATCAGAAAGAATTTCGAAACGAAAGAACGAACCCGACCCCGCGTGCTGCCCGCACCGGGGAGGGGGAGGGGGGATATCTTTTTCTGTCCCCCTCCCCCTCTCCTGTCTCTTTTCTATCGTCGCCGTGCCGGTTGACTCTCGCTCCGTATCTCGTAGTATTTTATTTCAGAGCCATTAAGCGATCCGCGATAATTACGGCTCGCCTTGCGCTCTCCGTTTCGCGGCCGGTTTCCGCTCCTCTCGCGGTTCTCAGCCCCGACAATAGGAGCCCGGTTAAACGGCGAAACGGATGGCCGGCTCCTCTCTCTCTCCCCGGGCGCCCTTTGTTCGACGATTAGATCGCGGAAGGCTGAGCTTGTACACGGCCACGAGAGTATCTCTGCTTTGTGTCGACGCGTTTCGCGCCCGCCGAAATCGCGCCCCGACTACTCCTCTCTCTCTCTCTCTCTCTCTCTCTCTCTCTCTCTCCTCGATCCTGTTGCGGGGTTTAACTTTTGTTTCCGAGGCGGGAGACTGCCTCTTTCGCTCGCGGTTCCCGAGGTCTGGGGAGCGTAAGATTTCCGGGAGTCGGTAGGCCGGGGCGGGAAATTTCATTACTGCCCGGGAGTTTATTTAGCTACTAGCAGGAGGATTTTGATCCCCGGTCTGCGAACATTCGCGCGTGCGCGCCGCATTCGCCGAAGTGCCAGGTTGAATCGAGTTCAGGTTTGTTACACGGACCAACGGTTGCACAGTTCCTGTAACAAATATTCAACGGGAACGCGTGAGAACCGTCGGGGCTCCTTGTAACGCGAGCCGTAACGAATTCTTTCGCTCTGTGTTTGCACAAACAATTTTCCTTGTAAACTGCGCGTCTCCTCGATCGATGAAGTATTAATTAACTCGGGAACAACGTACGCGCGCGGCATCATGCTTCGAAATAATTTCATAGGAGCAAGAACATTTAATCACCGCGTTGATTAAGTGTTTGTAAACCTGTCCGCCGTTTTATATCAAAGCGTATCTCGTCAACGTAGCAAACCCGTATCTGTTGCTGCGATCGCATAAATATCAGCGAGCTAAATTACAAGATAGCTGCAGAGAGGTTTTGCCCGTGTTCGAAACGCATTAATACTGATTAAGTTGCCGTCTCTTATACGTTGCCCTTGCGGAACGCGTTTAATAACCTCCGACAGGTACACAGCAGTGTTTAGCGCGATGAATCGGCTGGCAAATTATTAATTGTCAAAGACCCCCCCGAGACGTTTAAATTTCCTTGTTTACCGGACTTATCGTGTTCCGCGAGACGTATAGTTCGAGACAACAGCTTTGATAGTTACAAATTGCGACGAACGTAGCCCCCTCCCCATTAATCGAGTTCGCGAAAAGCCTCTCTGATTCGATTATGGATCCAGTCGAATGGTCGACGTGTACGGAAAGCTGCGACGTTGACGAAAACTATTTCATAAACTTTAAACGGTAAATGTCTGCGGTGTACCTGGCGCGCCCTATTCACGGTTATCGACTCTGCCATCCTCCGTAGCCGCCGCTGAATTACCAACTTAATTACGCGCGCATTAAATTAATTACCGAATAAATATGGCCCGAGCAGCAGCAGCAGCAGCTACCTGTTCGTCGGCGAAACTGTCCCCCCGACCCTCTTCGTCTTTATTTCGCGCTCGATACGTAACGAGAGCACCCCCCGGGTTATCGAGCGGAATTTACGATTTAAAGTGTCTCGTGTTACAGAATTTTTAATTATCGTAACTCGCGGCGAACCGCCGCCGTTCATTAATTACAAATTAATCAGGAGCACGAATACACTTGCGGTGGCCGGCCAGCCCGTTTCGACCGTTCTCAATTACCATCGATTTCGATATAATCGACGGAGAATTGAAAACACTCGGCTCGTAACCCGATTACAATGTCCTATTCGCCGGTCCGGGCTCCGTCCACGGAAACGAAGTCTCGGCCAATTATTCGGTGTATACACGCGCGCACGCTGTTTCGTTCGGTTTAACGTAACATCGCGCCGGGGTGTAACTATTTAATGAGGTCACCCCTCCGTTGATTAACTAGTCGCGGGCAAAGAAAAAAAAGAAAAAAGAAAAACAAGGCATATTGTCGGACCACGGAAGCACGGGAACACATCGATCAAACCGTGCAGCGGCCCGTTCCGTTAAACAAATTTGATCGCGTAACTGCTCGCAATCGAATTCATTAAAAATGGAAATTCTCCGGTGAGACCGAACTTTCGATCGAAACGGTGTAGAATATTAATCGTGTAAACAACCCGGGTTAGCGAGCTAGAGAGCACATACTAGTTTAGAACGCGGAGGTCCCGTGCAAAATCGTTAACGTCCAAAGCAAAATGTCTACGGTCCGTACAATTTCTATAGAATGTCTCTCTCGCGACAGCCCGGCGATTCACTCAATGGTACGACTAATTCCACCATTACCCACTTACTGTATTTAATAATGCACTCAAGTCTCCGTTCGATTCCTCTCTCTCTCTGTACTACCTACTATATCGAATAACGCGCACTACTCTTCATTAGATTCCACTTCGCTCGTTCACGCTCGATAATGTACTCTAATATTTTCTGCGCCCGAACGTGCTCGCGAATATTTTAGATACCTCACACGTTTTACCCGGTAGTTTAGGCTTTATTTATGTACTTTCGATATTTTACGCTTTACTCGTATACCTTTATAATTTTATTTTTTTTTTTTTAGTTTCAATATTTGGTCAATATTCCTTGGTCTACGGTCTATGGTGTTTCCCATTCTGTTCATAGGGATTCAATATTTATTATTTTCTATTCGTACTGCTTCAATGCGTATTGTTCTATTCATAGAAATACAGTATTCGGTATTGTATATTCACACTGTTACATTATTTGATGTTCTCTATTTGTAGTAGTTTTGATATTTAATGATTTCATAACGTACTCAGGTTATATGGTTTAATTATTTCTCATCCTGCTTATATTGCATAATTGCAATATTTTATACTCTATTCGTGTTATATATTTTCAATTTTTTATATTCTAATTATATCATATATTTTTAATATTTCACGTTTAACTTATGCCATATTTTTAATGTTTCACGTTCTATTTGTATCGTATAGTTCCTATAGTTAACATTTTATTCATATCACATGTTGCCAATATTTTACATAGGTTATTTTACATAAGTTATATGATAAAGAATGAAACTTCCACTCACACACCATCAATATTTATAATTCTATTCGTATCATCTAGTTTCAGTGTTTTCTTCTGCTCACATTATGTTTCCAATATTCGACGCGCCCGAATCGTCCACCCCCGAATGCATTTGACATTTAAAACGAAATAATTTGAAGTCCGCGCGAGCCTACTCGAGCGCATCCTGCGCCGGACACAATCTCACCGGGCATTTCCCCGACGAGACAAACCGCGGAAATATATTCCGCCATACCTAACAATCCGCCCCACCCATCGCCAACTAATAACCCACGGAGAACCCTCGGCTAGATCCTCCTTTTTCCTTTCCATTCATCACTACCGTCGGCCCTCTCTCCATTAACCAGTTCCCTAGTTAACGGATCGCGTCGGCGCGTTAGAACCGCCATCCGGGGCACACACGCAACGATATCACCGGTATCGGGCTAATTACCGATCAAGTGGCGTTCCGGGTGATTCCCCGGGCCGCCGGTCCTCTCCTTTTCACATCGCGAAGGGTCAAAGCTGGCCCCCCCCCGTCGCTCGTTCCCGCTTTCATTCCGCCTCCTCCTCTCCTCTTTACGACGCGGCGCGGCGCTCCTCCTCGAAACACGATTCTCCTCGGCGGCCAGGTTGGCGGCATGGCCAATTAAAAGCCTCGAGCAGGGGAGGGGGAGAGAGGGAGAGGGCGGTAGAAGACGCGGTCGGGGTCGAGGTATCTCGTCAGCGGGGAAACAAGCTGCTTCTTTCGGCCCGGGGATGAAATTAAATTTTCCTTCGTTTCCACGTTCGGCGTTACGCGGCCTGGGGTTGGAAATCGTGGCGAAGAGCAGAGGGTGGTGGCAATGGTGGGGGGTGCGCGGGCGGTTAAGACGGGCGGCGACTTAAATAATTCAGTCGCGGGACTCTCGAACAACTTTCTCCGAGCGGGAGGAGCTCCAGCTGCCTTTTCGCATTCCCCGATTTCTTCAGCCGCGCTCGCGAAGAGGAGGGTCGTCGGGGACACGGCGCCGGGGGTGGAATTCAGATAAGAAGGCCTCGGCGTGTTAGGGGCGACTCGCGCGCGATATTTTCACGGGCGCACGTGCTATCGATGCAGAGAGAGAGAGACCGGAAATATCAAATTCGATTTTCGCCAGCGCCGCGTAGGTCCGCGCTACCCTCCCCCTCCCCCCCTTATCTCGGGGGTGGCAACCCCCCCGTGACGCCCTTTTCCCGCTTCGACTTCGACCCCGCGCGCGCCGTTGCTCCGACTCTGTCGGCACCGGGCGCGCCGCCTCGCTCCTCTTTGTGCGCGATCATTAATGCGATCTGCGGGCACCAGCGAACGTGATGGAAATTTCAATCTGTCGGAGGAATAGGCGTCGATGGGCTCCGTGACAAGGGGCTGCTGATGAAACGAAGAACGTCATTTTCCTATGAATACGAATAATACGGTCCTCGACGGGTACACCGGTTTTCATGGGTAAACTGCCGCCGCTCTGCCAGACGAGATTGTCGAGGAATACTTGTCGTCCCCCGCCCCTGCTTTTCCCCTTTTTTTCTGCCTTAATAGAGCAAGGGGCTGTTTGTTCCGCTACCCCGCAGGTTGCGCTCTTCAGCGGTTGATTGTGGAGCTGATTAGTGCCGTTACCGCTCGTCTTTGCAACGAATAACCAGTTTCGAATCTGTGTTTCTCCTCGATTGAAAATTTTTCTAAGAGCTCGCGTCCGTGTGTTTATTAAACCGTCGTGAATATCGCTCTGCCCTCGCTATTAATTATGTATATTGCTCGCTTAGTGCAATCTTCATTTTCTGATTAATTTAGTTTGCTGTTTCTGTATTGATTGTAACATGTATTTTAGGATGCCTGTTTCATTGAATAAGTGTAGTATGTATTTATATATTATTTATCAACCCCTTGTATTTATTTATTAATTCATCAAGAAATTAGTATATAGTTGTAAAGTAGTATTTATAGTAATATTTATCAGTAATTATATTGTATATAAACTTCTTACACTATAGCACTATATCAAGCACATGGCTGGGATCTCATATATGATCTACTAAATATAATTATTTATATATGCTGAAAATTAAAATTGTTTCAATCTAACACCGAAGAGAGGAGTTATCCATGTAATGATGAAAAAACTTATAATGCAAGTGGTTAATTTCTATGAGTACCTCATTCAGTCGCGAATTAAACTTTGCGAAACAATGTTCATTTAAAAAATGGAATTATTAGCAACAATTATAAAGTTTGTAGTCGATTATAATTAAGTGTCGAACACAGTTAACGTCGCGGTAAAAATTCAAGTTTCCCGCTAAGTACGCCCGTAATCGTTTTATTATCGCTGCCCAGTTTTCTCTTTCTTTCGCGTTCATTATTTGTTGGTTTGTTACGCGATCCACCGTAGTTAATGAGAATGCATAAGAACATGATTTCTCCGGCCGCCGTGAACTATGAAATTTATGCGAAGCCGACTTCTTCCTAGCTGGCTTCACATAACTTCCTTTGCGTAACGCAGTTACGCGTATGATAAAGTACAGGCTGTTTAATATTACGACTCACGTGTAACATCGAACGGGGCTAGGCAAATTGACAATTAAAAGCGCTCCTTACCTGTAACATAAAACAATTAGGTATTAATAGATATTCGCGGAGATCGTTGAAAACAAGAAATAAATAAAGTTAACGAATATAATATGGTTTCAGAAAATTTAACCCTTTGAACTCGAATTGGAATACTGCCATCGCTATATTATTCATAAAAGTAATTTTTCCATCTCTAAGTCAGTTTTTATTTAAAAAGTAATTTAAAGATGTAAATATCTTAATTTCGTGTGATACCATAATTTTGCATTTAAGATATGCTTCGAGCATAAAGTTTAACCTTTTGAACTCGAATTGAAGCATCATCGCTATATTATTTATAAAAATAATTTTTACATCCTTAAGTCAGTTTTCATTTAAAAAGTAATTTAAAGATGTAAATATCTTAATTTCGTGTGATACCATAATTTTGCATTTAAGATATCCTTCGAGCATAGAGAGTAATCTATTATATAAAAATAAGTCGGGTTTTCCTTCCTGACGCTATAACTCCAGAACGCACGAACCGATTTCCACGGTTTTGCATTCGTTGGAAAGGTCTCGGGCTCCGTGAGGTTTATAGCAACCAAAATTCTGGAAAAATTTCAACACAAAAGCAGGAAAACAGGGAAAATCATTTTTCACATACAGCGCCATCTCTGATACATAGCATGTACTACAAACCAATATGGTTTATAAAACAAAAAAAATAACTTTTCTTCATCTTTTAATCCCCAAACGAAATGTTACAAAAAACGAAGCCATCTGGTGGCGAAACGGAGTTCGCCAGGTTTGCTAGTCATTTATAATCAATTCCTGGAATGTTGGAGTCGTTCGTACTGCGGCTCCCATTGATAGGATTTAGAAAATTACGTTCCCCGCCGGAAATCCGCCGGCACCATAATCACGATACCATAAAGTTAGCGCCGCAGACAGACGAATTACATTTCCATAGAGTTCGTGTACCCGCGTACGGAATAATGTTCCCTTTCAATCACCGGGACTCAAATAATACGCGTATTATTTAATTAACCGAGCCTCGAAGTGTTCGTCGCGTCTGTGTCGCGGTATCGCGAGCGAAGTGGGGAGAGAAGGAGAGGCTGATATTATAGTTCGCGAGAAGAGAGTATTTTACGTTAAAAGCGTCCCCCCGAATGGGCGACGTTTGGGCATCCGGCCCGTCTTGTTTGAATTAATATGGAATGCTTGACCCGTTTCGCAGCGCAAACGACACAATAGACCTCGTTGCAGCGGAGAGACGGCATTGTACGGTCGATAAGCTGCGACATTAGCAGCACCGACTCAATGGGGGCCAGGGTGCATTGCGATTGCATTCCCTTTTGCGCGCGCGATACGCATGCACCGGCGCAACGACGTGTGCGATAGAGAACGAGAGAGGGAGAGCATGAGAGAATGACGCCGCTGCTGCTGCTGCTGTTGCGAAATGAAAATTCCGTCTAGCGAAATTTCTACACCACGGCGGAATTGCAATACGGCGGGGACCGTCGATGATAATTCATCCCGGCGACGAGATAACGTCTGCTTCGTCGCTCCGACGCGACGCGAGAAAACGCGGTACGTGATCCTTGAGGACCGCGAAATGGAGAATAACGACCGGAAGTTTAAACTTTTCTGGGTCTCCGGCATAAATCTCCATTCTTATTTCCTTCCGTTCCGCAACCCAAATAGTCAACGATGCTGCGGCTTCCCTTTTTAATTAAATGCCGAATGAAAGGCCATCTAAGAGATGCGACTGTGCTCAGTTCTTGTACGGTTGCTCAATTTTTTTGGGAAAGAAATAGTTGATGGTCGAATTAGGGAACGAAAACATTTGTTGGAATTTCGTTGTGAAAATTATTCAATTCGTATTGATGTAACAGAAATTAATTGGTGAAATATTGTCATAATGTAGACTGTAGATCTTCAATTATTTTAGATTCCTTTAATTATTTACAGATCATGATTTCCTTGAATTATTTATAGATACTCTTTCATATTAATTTGTTAAAACGAATTTTTTCATAAAAATACATTGTAATTACTCTCACCCCTATCCAAAATTAAATATCTTCAGTTTCTATCACAAATCTAATACAATTTAATTATATGTTAAGCATCTATTATAATTTAAGTTTATATTTTCCATAGAATTATACATTTTTCAATTATGTTCGATGTTCCGATCTCACGGGAAAAGTTCATTCGACAGTATAAAATGAAAGCAAAATTAGTTAGCATACCGCGTGAATGAAAGACGAACAATATAAATGACCAGCAATTTTCCCAGTGAACGTGTTAATCAAATCCAATTTAAAAGACTCGAATGCGTACAACAATACCGCGAACCGTACAATTAAGTTCGCCGTAACGATCGATTGTTGTCAAGCGAAAAATAATTCGGAATTAGAGCAGGACACAGAAATAGGCCTTTTGTTTCCCAGGAAGCAGCCACATAATTAGGTAGCAACAGTAATTTCTTATGAGAGGCGCGGAACGGCAAAGGTACACGGGCATTCAAAAGAATGCTCAAAATGGCCATCGTCACTCCTGTTCACAAAGAAGTAATCAGCCCGACCCCTTTTCCATTGCACAACCACGGGGTCCAGAGGTTTCTCTCTTGCCCACTGTAATTCCGGAAGTAATCACCGCGTTAACAGTCGCTGGACCACCCCCGTTCAGCGCCGTCGACAAAAGTCAATAGTCACTGTGTTTCTGAGAACGTATCAGGTTCGAGCAACAATCACCCGTAACGAGGAGACGACGATGGTCGACGAGCCGTTGCGAACTGCTTTTCCACGAACGCTTCGCGCCGTTTCGACAGAAAACTAAGGGACAACTTTATTAACGCGCGAGTGGCGGACCTTTCTCACGTGAATGTAACCGCGCAGGCTTACCGGTTACTTATGATTTTATTTTGCAATTTTGACAATACGTTGATTAAGGTAATTGTTACGGCTATTGATGCGCCACGTGAAAATATAAATTAATTGAGTTTTTCTTATTAAGGTTTTCTTATTGTCTTTACTGGCCGAATTTATTTTTAAGACAATTTAGAGTTAAGGTAATTTATAGCAATTTTATTTGAGTAGCTTTTTAATATTTTTGCGTATAATTTTATTTTACGAAAATTTTAACGAAAATTTTATTTTAAGTCAGACACAATTTTTTACTGAATCGTATTTGATATTTATAACGTGACTCTAAATGAGACTTCGATTCAATTGTTAATCGCGCTTGAGAAAAAATTGTTCTAACGATACACTCCCAACTTTTAAAAAACCTCATATTTGAATGCACAGTTTTGAAATTTCTGACAGTTCGAAAAGAATAAATTTTACACCTTAGCTTAAATTTTCCATCTACTTCGTAGCACTGCTGCACATGTCCGTATTCGTCGGAGCCATTTGTACGACATTTATTTCATCACCGTTAACCGACGCGTGCATCTGCCTCGAACTATTTGCGTCACGTTCCCACGCCGTTTCCTATTTCACGCGTACAGTATGAAATGTATTTAAATGAAGTGGAATACTATATTTGTCGGGATCGATACGCAAAGTTCGCGCCGCGCGGACGCGTACACGGGGACATATATCAGCCGCGCGTATTTTTCTTGAAAATACGGATTCGACGGAATCCAATAAAAGTGTCGCGCCGCGCTATCTCGCGAAAAGAATACCGCCCGCCGAAAAGCACGATTCCCACCGCCTATTTCGAGTACAAAGAAAAATATCGCCGCCTTTGTACCGTAAGATAAGAGTTCGGGTATTAACGAGCGCCGTACCATTCGTCGGAAAAATGTAGAGATCTCGCGGCGCGGGTCAAGAGAACGAGTGTGTCGACGCGCATTCGGTCCGAATTTCAAAATCACAATAGGAGGTCTAATAAAATCGTCGAAACTCGCGGGTATCATTCACGACGAAAATACTGGGCGCACCACCATTCGTCAGAGGGATCTCATTGTACGGCGGCGAAGGGACGAGAGAGAGAGAGAGAGAGAGAGAGAGAGAGAAGAGAATCAGCCCATCGGGCTTGAATTTCCTGGACAAAATCACAAAGCCCGGGCGCGCGCGCGCCGTCTAATGAAATCGCGGAGACGCGTATCATTCCCGATAAAAATGCAGGGTTCCATTCGTCAGAGAAATCTCATTCGAGGCGTGCACAATTGGGGGTGGACGACCGCGGCAAAAAAAAACCCGGGCAGATTTATCGTCGCGAAGGTGGCGCGACCCTTTAAAGGATCGCCGGGGTCCACTCGACGAATTATTAATCTTCCGGTCGGCAGTGGGGCGGTGGGCAGAAAGAGCGGGGAAATTATTCGCGCGCCACGGGACGCTTTAATCCTCGACCACGGCGACGGAGCGTAAGTCCGGCCGCAGGGGTTGCTGGGCTCTCGCTGCTGCGACCCGCCGCCCCCCTTCGAAACCGGAAGCCCCGGATTACCGGTAGAAATCGAGTTTACCGTGGCGCTCGATTCGCGTCGCTTCCTATACGCCTTCTTACCCCATTTTCGCGCCGTTAATGGAACACCGTGCCTGCAACAGGGTCGGACGGAGGGTTGGACGGACCAACGCATCCGACAGTGCTGTCAAGTTTTTTCTAATTGAAATCGCACGTGTGTCCGATTTTTCGATATTTTGCAATGCAATTTTACCATGACATATGATTTTATTGACGCGATATTTTTTTCACACATTAGGTGTATAAAAAGAAATATTTAGTATAAGTTATAAATGAGTTTTGGAAAAATTGGATTCCAGTGCTGCGAGATATTTTTGAACGATATTCTTGCATCGGTATAATGGCGTTGATAACTATAAAATATCACTAGTGACAGCTAATTGTTATTGAATGAAAGACTTCACGGTGCACGATAGTCACTGATTAAATTACTGAATTCTGCTAAACATATCTGAGAAATCAAGGATGAAAATAGAGATATTAAATGACATAAGTCAACGATAATTAATAGTGGCAGAACGAAATTTTGCAAGTGAAACGGATTTTGCTTGTGAAAGTAAAAATTGTTCACTACTAAACGTGGAAGTTCGTGACAGAATAAGGTACAAACTGGATACGGATATTTGCGGATTGATTTGTTTCGTCAGTTTATACAATGCATCGTATCTGCCATGAATAATTCATGTTAGTAATTTCCATCATATTTCTCCCGAATAAAGTGAATAATATCTCAAAGTATTTTAGAAGAAAGTAATATAAGTTTAATGAAGCATACCAACCTATAAACAACCCACGAATATTAAACTTTTTGCTGAAATAATTGCTTGAAATTTTTCAAAGCACCCTTCAATTTCTTTTTTGAAATAACAAGTGAGCATTCGTTATCAGCGATCATCATAACCAACGATCACAAATGAAATCCAAGCCGTCTTTGTGTTCCGGCCACGTTTTCGAGATTCGAGAGCATTGTGCAGCGCGAAAGGGGTGGCTTTCTGTCACGTTCGCTGCGGACAAGGGCGTCGCTGCAACGCGCTTTCGACGGCGCTGCTCTCCATTCGTTTAGACTAATTTTCTTTGCACGAATCTCATTCGTGTTATATGCGAGGGTCGCAAAAGGTCCGGGCACAGGGCCCCGGCGGCAGCGTTTCATCGGCGCTGCGGGATCGTTTTGGTTTCCTGGTTAATTTTCGTCCGGTTTGATCGAAGAGAGCCCCGACGGACAATTCAATTTGACGGTGAACGCTAATTTCCTTTCGAGTGCGCGCATTCATTAATGTCGCCGGCCCCGGTAATGTCGTTACGTGTGAAAGATGTTATTCAAATCGCCTCGAATTGGGTCGATGGGCAGCGGTCGTTCGATGGAGAACATGGCGTTGCGAGGAATCTGCGGATTCTGTTGGCCAGAAGCGTTTCCATGGAATTTGCACAATAGGTGTCGCGTTGAACCCGCGCTTTTTCGCGAATGCTACAAATTCACGGGACTATGGGGGATGACAACGCTTGAGTAATGGAACGGATTAGTTGTAGCGCAAGAATGACTCTTCGTTGAATTATTGTGTTACAAATGAATTTTGTTCTACTTGGTTCGTTTCATTTAATTTACTATCTATGAGTTTACATTAATATTTTTATTTTAGCTTACGTTTCTGTGTGCGGTTTTATAAAAATTAAAATAAGAGGACGTATCGTTTGTGTACTGTAAGGTATTTTGTAAAAGGGATAACGCAAAGAAATTATTAATGTTGTATTACTCATAATGTTACACAAATGTTGGAAAATATATTTAAAAAATAGCGTTCTTAAGGAAAAGTATATATTCTGTAACAAAAATATATATTTAAAGCGCGCTGTTCAAGGAATAGCTATTACGTATTTTCTCACCTTTTTCACATTAAATTCTTTACAGTAGTTCTATTATATTTCTACAGATTTTTCATTCCATTAATCGTTTGAATTTTCACACATGCTTAGATAAATTCCATTCAATTCCTATTTGCGCAAAGACTATTTTACACACTGTCCGACAAAAATTGATCCTTCAAGCACAAGAAAAAGCCTTCGACTCGTTTGTGCCAATTTGAAACCGGTATCCACACTCATTTGCCTACGATCGTATGAACCCAAGGTAACCACGTGCCACAGTAAAAAGGTGCCAATCACAGCCGCCGCAAAAGAAATCGTAGCCCCGGAATACCGGGCGAAGATATTCTAATTAACTCGATAATTCGAAGCGTCCGGCGCCGAATTTTCGCAGGACAAATCCGCGAGCGGTGGCCGGGGCGATCGGGCGAGGAGGAAAATCGGAATTGGAACGAAACCGCCGGAGAGCTTTAATCTCCGTTCGAAGTCCAGGAGAGGGTGTCAGGTGGCATTGGTCCGGCCATGGGAGACCGGGAGTTTTGCGCGTCTAATGGGAAATACCGTGCATTCTCGCGAGGCTGCGTCCAGAGAGAGAGAGGGCCCAGCGTCGCGACTCCCGGCCATCCCTCTCTCGACTGTCTCCGGTCTTTCGCATTGCTTCGGCTCTCGGCGTCGCCGGCCCTGGGTTTCCATTCGAGCGGAAGGTCAATCCCGACGCTTCGAAATTTCGGACCACCCCGACTACGACGAAATTAACTGTCAATCTCAATTGCGCCCCTGTCCCCCCGCCCCCCTCCCGGCCCCGCCGCGCCGCGTCGAAGCTCCGGGCACCCATCCCTCGCGAGAAGAACCCCCTTTGACACGGCTGTTCCCGCAACAGGCCTAGGATCTCGTGCACGATGCCGCGCGGCGTGCTTCTCTTTCTCCTCCTCCTCTCTCTCTCTTGCTCCAGCTATCTCTTCATCTCGCTCGATCAGCTCGCCCGCTCTCTCCACGCCCCTCGCGAGTGTCAATTATAAAGCACCGGGTCTGCCAGAAACGTCAGGGCACCGTCACGCCCGCCTCCTTTTCCCGTCAAGCTTGATTTAATCGAAAAAATCTGATCCCCGATCAGTCATAATATAATAGACCGCGGACGGTCCCTGCGATCCCTGGATGTTTCTGCATGATCGTTCGGGACCGTTGGATTCCGGCCCTGTGATTTATTCGCTTCCGACTGATCGATGGCCACGGTCCGGACCACGCTCAAGATCTTTCTACAATATTCTCGTTTGATTCATCGTCCGAACCTTTCTTTTTGCCGGCCGGAAAGTCGACCCAAGCATGCCGACCCGGGTTCGTACGGTTTGACGAGATTCGAGGCAAGTAACAGTTATCCTCTTAATGCTGGTGGAAGAAGATTTTTGGATCGAAGAATACCGAGCCAAGTTGAGGTTAGTTTGACGAGGTTCGACATAAGATGGCGGATAAGAGATATAGAATAACGAATAAAATTTTTTTCGATACTTATTGAATAATAATTTAATAAGTAAATTGTAATAAAATGCATCATGATACACAATGATGGACAGAGTGATGATAGAGTTGCATTAGAAGATTTTCAGATCGAAGAATACCGAGCCAAGTTGAGGTTAGTTTGACGAGGTTCGATATAAGATGGCGGATAAGAGATATAGACCTAATGAATAAAATTTATTTCGATACTTTTGAATAATAATTTAATAAGTAAATTGTAAGAAAATGCATCATGATACAAAATGATGGATAGAGTGATCATAGAGTTGCATCAGAAGATTTTTGGATCGAAGAATACCGAGCCAAGTTGAGGTTAGTTTGACAAGGTCCGATATAAGATGTCGTCTAAGAGATATAGACTAATAAATAAAATTTGTTTCGACCCTATTAAATAATAATTTAATACATAAATTGGAAAAAATGCATCATGATGCACAAATGATGAACAGAACGAATCAAACGTTGCATCAGAAGTTTTTGAACGTATTTTCACCCTTATCGCTTCGTTAGCAATTTCCATCGTCGCTCAAACGCTGCGAAACTTTCAGGATTTTCGAGATCTGATGATCCGCGGGCTCAAACGTTGAGTCTGAATTTTTCACGTGGTCAAGTCGAGCAAAAAAGAGTTAGCCATCCGGCGGCTTAGCCAAACCTGATGGAGCAGCGACGTCGGCAGACGTCCGCCCCGAGGGCTTCCAATTTTTATTTAAACGAAACGATCAATCAAAATACGGGAAGCCACCGGTACCATTTAGCTTTGCTTACTTTTTTATTTATCGTCGACTATCGTTAAACGAAATAACGAACCCGCGGAAACTGCCGGTAGTCACCCTCGCCTTTGAAAATCGGTGAATAGACTGCGGAAATCCGCATTTGCTGTGTGTAGCGAATATGAGGACTATATGCAAAAATATGCAGACTGTATGTAATATAATATATCAAAATCAAAGCACTCTATTTACGAAGTATGTAACTTCCACGCAATTTTTGCGTGGAAAGTACAAAATATGGAACACAATTTTATAAATATATAATTTTTGAAATTTGAGGAAATATTTTTTTCACACATGCATTCGCATAAGCTCCCGCAATGTATAGATGATTCATCGACCGCGAATAGTTCCAATTTATAGAAAGTGTCAAGTATTTCCCTTTTACGCTCCGAATAAATATTTTCGGGATACAACATTGTCGGTGCAGCGTTCGCAAATTTTGTCCGTAATAATTTCGAAAGAAGCAGGTGCAAGACATATTCGCGAAGCCGCGGTTGTTCGCGCATTCGTATCCTCTATACGTCGAACAGTAAAACGTGGATTAAATTCGAGCCGAAATTCGATCGCCTTTCACCGCGGCTGCTAAAACCGCGGAAAATAAAATTTCGCGTAGCACCCGCATAAAAATGCGTATTCTCGGTGAAATAACGCACGCGCGCGCGCCATTGTCGGGACGGATCTCCTCCTGTCGGCAGCGAAATGGCCGTGTTCTCCTCCTGTTATCCAATTTGTCCGATTCCCGTTTCGGACGTTTCTGCCGATGAAGAGAGATAGATTCGAATCAGCTTACACCCACGTAACGCAATTACCTGGTCGGGCGTTCTCGGGTCCGAAAGAAGCGACGTGGCGTCATTAGCGGCCAGCGAGCCATTAGTTATCGTGCTCGCCCGGACCCATTCCCAGCTGGAAGTCCTCCGATGTCTAAGGACGGAGAGAGGTTTGTCTCAATTATCGCTCGGTGCAACGATCCCTGGCCCCAGGCAACGCCCACGGAGGCTCATCCCGCGAGAGATGCACTTATCCGCTTCCTCGTGCCACGGGAGAACGATGCAAATGCCACCATTGTCATTAACTCGATACATCCTTTAAAGCCAACCAAACCCTCCCTCCCTCTCTCTCTCTCCCGACCCACCGGCAGCGAGAGCCCGGGCCTCCCGTTACTTCGTCTTCTTCATTGTTCGTTGGAGCTCTGATTGCTCTTTCGACGACGACGTCCGTGTCTCGCGGTTCCTACCGCGTTCGCAAACCACGGGCATCGACTTCCCCCGAATCGCGTTTCCACGATGCCGGAAACTCAGTTCGAGACGGTCGTAAAGCTTGCGTCCTTGCCTTGCCGGAGCAACGCAAAGACGTCGTTATATATTTCATGAAGTTTCTTCGCGTTTCCGATGGACGAATACGGCGCCGCTTTTTGATCAGAAGATGGCGGAAAGCTTCTCGATAGTTTCAACGATTCGACGGTTTCTTACAAAGTTGGAGATTTTATGAATTATTTGAACTAATAATATTAAGCATGCATTACATAATTAATTGACTTTCAATAATTAAAATGTCAAGGCTTAAAATGTAGTGTTAAAGACATGAATATTTATGGCTAAATATTCTAAATGCAGAGATGTAATATTGCATAATATTACTATAGATAATATTATATAATATTATCATAGAAGTAATATTATTGTATAATATAATTAATACTAATAAATCGTAGATTTTATGGATTTGCGTCAAAAGTAAATAACCGCAATTTCACAAAATAAAAACAGTAGCGGAATTGCAGTACGATCCTGTTAAAATGATCCACAGTCAGATCGCAGCCGTCGTCGAAGCGGACATGGCACACCCCTAACCTCCAAATTCCACAGAAACTATAACGAATGTTCGTCGGATTACATTGCTCCGGCGTGAACAAAACGTTTTCCATAAGTTAGCGATTGCAGGCAATGTTCGGGGAGCAATTCGCCAGCGGCATGATGGATCCACCATGATCGCCGGATTTGTGTCCGGATCCGCGGCGACTATGATGGAACAGCGAAACGTATCGATAGGGTGCGAGTCATCTGGAAAGAGATTCTGATAACTTGAAAGGGATTGGAAGGCTTACGGGACAGTTCCTCGCGGCGGGGGAGAATGGATTCCGGAGGATCGGAAAGTTCGCGAAAGAGTTTCTAATATGCTTAAGATTTGTTAGAGAGATCGTCGAAGTTAATAATCCTTGTTTCCCGGAATCGCTGTGCGTTCCTTGGAAACTTCGAAACCGTTTGCACCGACGCAAGGCTGAACTTTGCATAGTCTCCGCGGGCGCGCGAGGATTGTAGGACACCAGAAAACCTGGACGGATTGTCCTGGCTTTGTTTCGTTCTCTTTGTTCTAATTTTTCAGTTTGGTGTATGTTTTGTTGACTGAGGCTCTTTATGCGTACGCAAAATTGGTTGCATAATATTTAAAAATTTTATGAATTTGAAAATATTTAAAAATTTTATGAATTTGAAAATATTTAAAAATTTTATGAATTTGAAAATATTTAAAAATTTTATAAATTTTATAATTATATAAATTTTATAATTATATAAATTTTATAATTTTATCAATTTTATCAATTTTATCAATTTTATCAATTTTATCAATTTTATCAATTTTATAATTTTATCAATTTTATCAGTTTGATAATATTTGTATGAATGACCATTGCTTTTAATTGTCGTTCCGATTGTCCTAAAAAAGTCTTATAGACAGTAGTTTAAGTAGAAATGTTCACGATGATTTATTAATGAAGAGTTTAATTGTGAACGATTGATTAACCCTTTCAATGCTGACTAAAATAAGGAATTATCTCCTAGTGTCTTTTATCGATTACTGTCTGATTTTTTAAAGACTATCGAACTATACCTGATTACAAGCAGAATTCGGCAAATATGATTTTAAATTATAAATAACCTATTACAAATTAAATTAATGTCATTTGCGAGCAATAATACAATTTTTTATTTAATTAATAAGCCATTTAAATATGCTCCACAAATAATTTATTCATGTTTTCATATTTGCCGTGCGCTCGACGCATCGAATAAATGATAATCAATTAAATGATAATAAATAAATAAATGAAATTATATTTATAAATAAGAAATAAATTCGACTCTCGAATGATTTATTTAGACACACAAATAACAATTATTTTTATCTCTTACCTCAGCTTTCAAAGACACATGATTTCCTATTTAAATAATCATTCAAACAAACACCATTCCTTATTACAAGTCCTGCTTTCACGAGCTGCAAACATTGTCACAAAGGAATTCGCCAGGAGCATTGCGAAGTAAATTAATTAGCAGTCACGCTTCGGGATCGCTGCGCGCGAATTATCGCGAAAGAACGGGCCGCCTCCCTCCTGCAAGCCGTGGCAAATTCATCGCTTCCGCTGGCAAATTGCTCTTATCAACGGCCACTTCCCATCTTCCCAAACAGCATCGCTCGCTATCTACCGTGTTGGGGGTGTGCGGGGGCATAGCCGGTCGGGCATATGCTAAAGCCGAATTTATCGTAGAATCGTAGCGGAACGCGGAACTGATTTATCCCGTACGATCGTCCGGAATAGGCTGTTGACGTCGATCCGCATTAGACTTGGGGAGGGTCGAATTACCGGGGTGTGTTCGGGGAGGGTCAGCGCGCGAAAATATGAAAAATCGAGCAGTCGCGATGCTGAACGGGAAGGGACCGGCGGCTGGAACAGAGAAAGGGAAAGAGAGAGAGAGGAAGAGGGAGAAAGACGATGATAGACGGAGAGAAATTCGTAGAGCGCACTTTCGCCGAGGGTACGATCGACCGAGCAAATCTTGATGAATTGACCGATCTGCGCGAGCTTCGGGAAAAATGGACACGTCACTCCCTATAAAGCGGATATGTCCCGGGCACACTCGAGGACGTGGCAAGAGAGCGTAAGAGAAAGCAATAGAGCGGAATAGGGCGAACGGGAAAGAGAGATAGAGAGAATGATGATAAAAGAGGAAGGGAGAGCAAGAACCGCCCTTTTACGACCTAGACAAAAGTGGATGATGGTGTGCAACGCGGACGATTCCATCGGCGGATACCGATCTCCTATAGCATGGAAATCGTGACGAATCATAGAAGGTCCCGATCGGGGGGTGCCGGATAGATAGTTTGGTCCTCGTCGGCCGTGCTCGATAGCTTGATAAGTGCGCGAAATTGCTAGACGAAGGGGCGAGGCCGAGCGGGGTGGTGGCGGGGCGCGCGACCCCTCGTGAATTACCGATCGTCGCGGATTAATGGAAGCCATGACTCGTCATAAATTCCCGGCTGCCCTCATATTTCGGGAATAACGCCGCGAGGAAGAGTTCCACGGGCACTTTCCTCCGCGCTGTCTGGCAGCCGTACAAATCGCTCGCGCGGGAATCGACGCGATGGCTCCTTCCGGTCTGCGTGGCGCATCGATTTTGCATAGCATCGCGTTGTCGAGTCCTCCCAGTCTCCATTATTCATTAATAGAACACATTTCGGCCAGGTCCGCGAACTAAATTGCAAATAAATAAATTATCACGTGTGCGATATATTTCGTTAAGGTTTTTCGTCTTGGAAAAGTTTTCTTAAATTCTTTCCTCCACAATAATTTGTGTCAAGGTTATGTATTATTGTTATTATATATTATTATTTTATATATGTTGTATTTTAACTATTGTTTATAAATTTACGTATACGTTTGTTACATTTCTCTGTCCATAATAAATTTTTTAAAACTTCTTCATCTAGAATAAGCACGCATTTATAACTCACTTATTCCGTGATTTTTATTTTAAATAATCGAGATAAATTTGTATCATTTTAGGAAACAAGAATCGCTTTTGTTTCATTAATCTGTAACATTCCAGGCGAAGTCGTAAAGGAGCCATTAACCTCGCCATCGTTTTTCCGTCTCTTGCCATTACCAATACCATTAAAGACACTTTTTCAATTTCTCGTGCTGTTTCGATTCCACCAACCCCTATCCGTCTTCCAATTGTTTTGTCTCTTTTATCTCTTGTACGATATTTTTCTGCCCATCTACCTCGTCCCTTTCATTTACGATATACCCTTCCCTTATTTCCTTCTCCACGCCGCTATATCTCTTCCGTCTGCTTTTTACATTCTTCGCAGCGGAAAATTCTGTAAAACTCGCGATGCATTCTTTCGCGAGTTTTTCTTATAATTTTATTGCGTGCGATATCTATTGCTGGTAGACGGCGAGGAGAGCATCGCTAACAATAACGCACAATAAAAAGGATTTGTTTATTAATTTTGACTTTGTATTATTTATTTATTTATTTTTAGCCTAGGCAACTAGAACAGATTTCTTGAAACATAGGTTTGTCAATTAGTGTATTGTGGCAGAATGAAAAGCTTAAAAATTGAAACCAAAAATTCAAACTAAAAATAAAAATGAACAATTAAAAACCAATATCAATTAACATAACGGATAAATCGGATTTCCCGGGATCTCCGGAACTGCTAAATCTGCAGTCGAACCGACCCCATTGTGCTAATACCAGGGAGCAGCTGGACCAGTCGTGGCCCGCAATTTTCCACGGCGAATCTTCCACGGCGGTGCGCTTATTCCGGAAGATAGTGGATCGGCTGTTGCCGTGGCCAATAAGTTCACGTACAGAGCACGAGACAGCAGTCAGTATGTTAAGGCAATGTCCGTGGAATAGAATTCCACGGCGGCGGCGGCGTTCAATTCTCCCGTCGGTGGGTGCGCACGGGCTATTTCTCCGCCGGGCGGGAAACGCATCGATTCGCTGCCGCTTACAGTCGATTTCTGGCTCGGTATTATCTCGAGAGTCTGTCAACGAGCCCCGCCCCACACCACCGACATCGCAATATTATCGGCAAAACTCTGTTCCTGTTTCGATAAAAACCGGCGAACCAAGGCGGGGGGGAACGGAGATCTCGCAATTACAGCGGCGACGTCTTAAACGAGGGTCCTTCTCCGCTCTGGACGTTAAAATCCGTACCGAAGGAATTAACAGGCGGGCCCGGAATTAACACTCGGAAATCTGTTTTCCCGACGAAGAAATAAACTCGGGAATTTTCCTCGAGCCCTCGGCGACAACCCCGGAAACACGAGCAGAAAATAGACCCGTCACACCCCAGTCGTCGTTAGGTGCTTCTTAATGGGGTAGAAATATGCTTGTACCGCGTGATGACACATAAGGGGTGAACCGCAGGGGGGCCGGAATCGTCGAGTGCTCCTAGGAGCGTGAAGTCGGCGCTCTCGAGAATTCTTGGAGATTTTAGACAGTTGTAATAATGCCGGGCATAATACTCTCGCGTTTGGGGATGTGCCCGCACGAGGGCGGCGAAAAGTCAATTTCTTCGCGACTGGTTGTCTCGTGAATTTTATGTTGGACATTTTTGAAAACCGTTCAAAGGGAATTTACGTGTTTAATGTAGCTTTTATATGGCAAAGGAGGAGACTGATCCACTTAGAACGCAGTAAGTGTTAGATAAGCCTCGGTTGTATATTTTTCAATAAAAACGAAATCTATTTTCGAACACTTCGTTCAAAATTTTGATTTATCTGTACATCTACATTTTACTTAATATTTATAATGTTCTGGTATTAAATACCCATGAGGAATACAATTAGACCGTGGACCTTAGTGCGAGATAAATCATATATGTCAACTGTCAGGCATAAAAGTTCTATTTTTCCTGTCATTAATTCTAACAAGTATGGAAAAATGTGTCTGCAGTCTTGAACTATTCTAATGTATTCATAATCTTGTATTGCGTTATCATAATTTTTAATAATTTTCAATAATTATCATAACTTTGTTTCCGTAATCTGCTGTTATCCAATTGCTGTCTATGCGTAAAGAACATAAACTAAATATGAAAGATAATAATAGTAATAATTCTCTAGTTAAAAAGGAAAGTATATGTATCGCAATATTTTCTGCAAGTTAATGTAATAGTACCCTAGATTTCTCATATTTTTATACTAGTTAATTCTGACAATGCTGCAATTACGTCTGTAATAATCGAAAGAATTTTTATCAAGTTTACTTATATTTAGAAAATTATTGTGAGCTGTTAACTGTTGCACTAGTCACAAAATTCAATTCCATAATGTATAAAAAAATATTTCAGGTTATAGAAAATGGAAACGATTTCACATTGCCACGTTTTGAAACGGCTCCGATCGCAAAGGGTTACTATAATAGTTAGGTCAATATAAATTAATATAATCGAGTGACTTATTTTATATTGTGGCCTTCACTTGAATTTCTCAAATATATTAATATAAGTATTTCGCACTAATCATGTTACTGCTACAAATCTCCACCACGAATCGTACACGTCGTGTTATAGCAACGGGTTACCCGACCCGAAAAAACATTCCAACATCTTCCGAGGAGAATCCGAGAGAAGACCGGGGAACAACGTGGGCGGAGGGGGGGGGGGGGGGGGGGGGGGGGGTGGTAGGGAGGCGGAAGCAACGCGAGCCCGTCGTCGCTAGAATTTCAATAATTTTCCAACGGATTACCGGGTAAGTCCGGGAAATCGGAAGCCCGTTTCCCGGTGGAATTTTATCGGCCCCCGGCACGGGAAGTCCGATTAAAGCCGAGGACGCGTCCGCATATGGTGCAACAGTATCAAAGCGTTATCAGCTCGCGATTCCCTGTATCGCATTCTGCAACAAAATCGGGAGGCTGTTGGGGGGCAGAGGGGGAGGGAGGCCTCTTGTATCCCGCCTACGGGTCATTTCGAATTACACTCGCGCCACTCGAAATTTAACAAACAAAATCCACGTCCCGCCGCCCGTAACTGCATCCAGCCGGCTCGCGTTTCGCAAATAAATACATCGCGGGCGCGCGCGCG
>NC_135777.1:18874814-18931976 GCF_028453695.1 Augochlora pura | reverse complement strand
GCCGCCGCCGCCGCCGCCACTGCCGCGGTTCTTATCTGCGAGCCGGCGAAGGAAGTTGCGCGCGGAGACGAGCAGAAAGAAAAAGAAAAGTGCGGCGCGAGTGTCTCTTTATCTACTCCGGTCGACGAGTGCGCCAGTAAACAGGGTACTTAGAAGAAAAGTGACTCCTAAAGGAGCCGGGGGCCCCGCGGAAAACCGTCGCCTTCCACGGAACCCAGTCAACAATTCCGTCTCCAGTCGATTCAATTATCGAGCCAGCGATGACGCATCGATTATAAACGATGCTCGAACGAGCGTGACCCTCCTCTCTCTCTCCCTTTCTCCGCGCCGTGTCTCTTCTCTCGCCGCTCATTGGCATCGCCTTTGTCTCGGCTGGATCTCTCCGACTTTACATTTCGCGTCCCCTTCATCGACTCCCGCGCTTCATTATTTCCGTTGCTCAATGTTAAAACAGTTATCCACCCCCCGGGTCCTGTTCCATAGATTCCTTCGCCTTTTCCAACGCGCGGCGGAGCTTTCGCCCGTCCTTTGTCATCCCCGGAATTTGATACACCTTCTCGCACCGTCGCGGGGTTTTTGTTCACCGCGACTTTTCCTCGCGCTTCCATGGACTTTAATCGACTCGACTTAGCCGCACAATCGGCGACGTCACGCCGCCGCTGCGACGACGTAATTGTTTCAACGCAACAGGATTTTACACCCGGCCCCGGAAAAGCGAGATCCATTGTTCGTCGGCCGGCTAGGATAATTGACGATATTTCATTCCGTTGCGGTTGTATCGAATTTACGGAGATAGATCGCGGATAGTTTTTGTTTCGGTTTTTCAGCCAGGCGACTGTATCAACCCGGTATATAGTTGACAATATTTCATGCGTTTCCATTTGCGTTCAAGTTTGACAGACAGATTACGATAGTTACTTTTGGAATTTTTGTCACGGAACGGGAGATTGAGTCATGGCGGAATAATTGACAATATTCGTGCACTTCCATTCGTATCGGACTTGGACCGGCTGAAAATAGTGGACGATATTCGTCTCTCCTTTTGCAACATATTTTTAGAGATAGAACGCAATGGTCGCGTTCGATACTTTTTCTTTTTTTTTGTAGAATAGAAGATTGAATGAAGCCGGGATGATTGACAATATTTCGCGTATTTCGATGCTACTTTGAAAATGGGTCGAAACTGTTATCTTTGGAATTTGTTCAGAAAATAAAACAAAAGACCGGGTCGGAAGTTTTTTCGCTGCGGTTTTATTCGACGGACCTTAAAGGGCACGAACGCATTCTTTGGCGTAGAACATGGCGGCGCTACTACAGAGGATCGTCGTCGCTTCACTACTTTTATGGACAGAGCACTCCACGGTGTTGTATAAAATGTTCCTATTTTTTCGTCCTTGTCCCTTGATATTTGCTCTGAATATTCTCTTGCACACGGCGGCTTGGTATTTATAGGACAGATGGGAACGGGACGATTCTACGTGACGAAAATAGAATATTTTACGCGCGACTTCGTTCCAAAGAAAAAATTAAAAACTTCCCAACGTAAGATGAACACCGACGCGCTCCCGCACACGGTCGACCGCACCACCTGTTAGATGCTTACGAAGTGCATGATATGCACGGGTGCCCGCCGAAAGTTCAAATATATTCTCGAATGCGTTATACGTATATTGTGTGTGACATTAGAAATATATATAGTATATTATAGGTCAATTTCCATAACGTAAAAATATTTCTCTACTCGTATACTTTAATTTGTTATTTATTCCGTATTGCTAGAGTCATAGTTAGCTAAAGAAAATTTTTCAAACTTCCATACATATATTGTATATGGCATTAGAAATCGATACAGTATATTACAGATCGATTTCCATTACGTAGAAATATTTCTCTGCTTTCATACAGTAATTTGTTATTTATTGCGCATTGCTAGAGTTATATTTAGCCAAAGGGAATTTTTCAAACTTCTGTCAAAAACCAAGAGCATATTTCAAAGAAATATACGAGGTTTTTACTATTCCTTTAAGAATCCCATATTTCACATGCACCAACCATAAATGTCATCGTGATCCCTGTGCATACAACCGGGTATTTCTATTTCTCCTTTAGTCATTTTTAGTAACCTTTCAGAAATATTTACATGAAACTGTTTAAACAACTAAAGTCTAAACCTTGGGATAATTTTAAACGTACAAGCAAGGGTTAATAAGCAGCTAGAAAATAATGATGACCTCCTTCCGGCAGATCGCTGCGTCATAATCGATAAACATTTTGCAGCAAAAGATTACGACGCACAGTCGAAAATCAACAGCTTGAACAGCATCGCTGCGTTCCGAGCCCAGCGGCGTTCACGAAAGAAATTCGCAAAGGCCATATTTCGCTCTCGACAGAGGCAAACCCCTTAAGCCGGTCGTTCCTACGGTGATCCACACCGATCGGTGTGATCGCAGCGCGACAATAACAGTCGGTCAATCATCGTTACCGGCGCATCCTGCCACGGCCGAAACTGCGGATTCTCTCGGGCTCCGGGCCCGGTTCGGCGCACAAAGGGAGGCCAAACGCGTGTCCCGCGTTCGAGCTGATTGCGTCCTCGCTGACCATTACGCCGGATCTGCCAATCTTCAAAGCAATATAAAGCCACGGCTTTATTTATGTGCTGCGACGGGGGGGGGGGGAGGGTGGAGCGCGCGAGGATGAGACGCCGCGCCGTCGAACCGGCCCTCGCTTCAAACCACGCCCTTACATAAACAGTATAATTGCGGGGGCGTTCGGCCGAATATATCGCCGACCCCCCCGCGGCCGTTTCGTTTTTCGCCACCCTCGGCTCACCCCCTTTCGCTCGCTTTTATCACCGTCGCGACAAAACGACCCGGGTCCCCGTCTCCGCGGGGGTAGAAACAGCGAACAGAAACCGACTCTGCCACCCGCGCACGCCGTGTGTCCCGCTTCTTCTTCTTTCTTCTTCTTCCTTCTTCTTTCGACGTTACGTCCGCGCCCTTCCGAGATTCATACGCCTCGCGTCGCTACGAGGGCCGAACGCGACACGATCTATGGATCCCTCCCCTCTTTCGCTTGCTTCCTCCCTCGCCAGGAGGGTGGAAACGAGCGAACGCGTACCCGTGAAATGAGATCTTCGTGGAAACCTGTTTCGGGAACCTCGGGAGATCCTCCTCTTCCCTTTGTCTTGTAAACACTCGAATCGTGGCGTTCAATCTCGGGACTTTTTAGGGCTTCCTTTTACCTGGCGCGATCTTCAGAACATTTTCAAACACCCGATCGTGAACGTTGAGATTGTGGATTTTGGAAAGCAATGCACTTTTGGAGTTTTCAAGTTTTACGATTTTTGAATTGATAATATATATAGTTATTATTAGGTTTATTCGTGTAAGCTTGTTAATAAACGGTGGACCTTTATGCAAAATAAAAATCGTCTGAGTTAATTGTGAGGAACGTAAATTATATTAAAATGTCTTTCTTGTTTTAATAATTTTTGTAAATTATACATAACGTAAAAATATTCTTTATAGTTTTCTTTTTGACATTTTCGTAAAAAGTACATAAAATCCGCAGTACACTTATTAGTATTAATCACTCCGTTGTTCATAGTCTAACAGCAATAAACTCATTCAAATTACCAAGAATTTAATATTTAGATAATTTAAGTATTTTACTTGCAAATGATTTCCTCAAACTGTATCACTATAATAAGGACATACAGTTTTTTCCAATTAATAAGCACTCAACAAAAGTGGTTTTCTCTGCGAACAATTTAACTATAAATTATTCAGAGATTCATGCACAGTTTCTCTTAGAAACGATTCGTCGAAAGTAAATTTTATACAGTATACTCCCCTTGGCACGCAGGTTATGTCAAGCATATTTGAATGAAATAATTAATTACGCAAAGATTTAATACCGTAATGATCTTTTCATCCAGTTTGTCAGAAATATCGCTGGCTGCTGGTTGAAAGGAGGGTGCGAGTTTCATTCGAATGCTAATTATTTTATACCTCTTTCGTTGACTCATAAACTGACCAATTCCATTCGCAGTGCTACGCTCCAAAGACAATCGATATCACAGGAATTTGTTCTTCGGCGTTTGTTTGCCCGAATTCAAAATCATATCACCGGTTCCGATTTTTCCCTGTATTTGCGCGCATTTTATTCGAATGAATCCGCCAATATTGAAAAAGCCTGCAAAGGAGGACGGTTTACGCTCCACTAATTATTCCGGTGTTAATTACATGTCGGTCGCATATTGCCGGGCATCGCAAACATGGCGACGCGATCGAAAGAGAGAAAAGAGAGAGAGAGAGAGAGAGAGAGAGAGAGAGAAAGAGAGAAGGACATATATAGAGAGAGGGGGGAAAGAAGAAAGCAAGAGAGAGAGAAACAGTAGAAGAAATAAATAAAAGGGTTAAAATTTTTCGTGTTTCACCCCTGAAAAACAGCAGCGGGTCGCGGCGGGTTGTAGTCGGACACGCGCGATACTAATTTGTGCTTCGTTTGAGTACGCTACTTTCGTGTTCCGGGCTCCTTTTTTTTCTTTTTTTTTTTGCTTTCCGTCGTGTCCCTTTCCTCGAGACTCTGCAGCGGATGTTTGCCCCCGTGTTTAACGCGCACGCGGTAAAATCCTCGAGCTCGGCGAAATTTTACATTAATTTGTCGTGCAGACTTTATGGCATAATTAGACTGCCGTTTGAGCGTGGTAAACGCGCGGCCAGGAACGTGAGGCGTGTCAAGTGTGATGCCAACGAGAACTCTAATTAGAATGTTTTAATTAAACTTCCCTCGATCTGGATCGATCTCTCTCTCTCGCTCTCTTTTCGATTTTCCATTACGCTAACAAGTATTCGACAAATATTCCAGCCAAAGAACACAAGGCAACGCGAGTAAAACAAACTACGGTTTGCATTTTCTTTCCTTCGGTTCGGTTCTTTGAAAATAAAATGTTTCGCAGTTTGCCCGAGACAAAATTGAGCGCAGTGTAAAGCTGCTTTGCCTGCCTTTTGTTCGGCCTCTTTGAAACAGAATTTTCTGTACTCGTTCTGTTGTGCTTGAAAAGCCGCGAGAAATCTTCGAACGAGGTTTCGTTCACCTTTTACGAAGGTTTTCAAACAATAGACAGCGGCGTTTTCATAATTTCCTCCGCTTTTTCTTCTAGTATTTCTTTCGGAGGTAAAATGGCACAACCTCTTGACGTTAACGATTTCGTTACGAAGCAAAGAGAAAATTTATTTCAAGCGAATGCCTGCATTTCCGGTGACTTTTACGCATAATTATGCGCATTAATTATAAGACATAGGAAGCAAATTATTTTTATCATAGGAACAGAGAGGATTCATTTTTTCATTTAACAAATTTCGTTGCCTACTATGTTTAATACTTTCCAACGTAATGATCGAAAGGTATGAATAAACTCGCCAGCATCAAAAACGCTAAGGAAATTTTCCGCTTCCAATTATCGAGAAGCCGCTGGCCGACCTTTCACCCAGCAGAGCCCGCGAAACTCAATATACGCATGAAAAATATAATAGCAGCTCGTAGGCAACCGCGCCGGGCCATCGTGGTCGACGCATTATGCAAATACACACCTGCCACATAATTATTTGGCCGATAAATGTACATCCTGCGGACCAGGTAGCCTAGGATCCACGGGGATGTCGGGTTTAGTTAGCTCCGGGCAAGACCCATTTATCTAGGATCTGCGAAGACCAGCGTGCCTAGATTAGGAGGCTTAACGCGGCCACATTCCACGAGCCCCGAATACGACTGGAATCAATACGTTCGGGCGAGAATGAACACGGAACAAGCTCGAGCTGCCTCGCCGAAAATTTCTCGTCGAGAAAGAACCTGGGCAAAGACAAAGAGAGAAAGAGATTCCTGGCCGCCGGAGGGCGGTTCTCTCGCCGCAACCAAGTTACGGTTTTTCCCGCTCCGCATCGACGCGTCCCACCCCGCCGCGCCCCGGTTCCACCCGCGCCTTTTTATTCCGCTCGTATCCGCGTCGGAAGCGTTTAAAAAATCGTAATGGCGGTACGTGTCCGGAATAAGCGACTCCGCGTCTTCGCTTTAAAAGGTGTTTTATGAATCTACAGGTTGTAACCTTGTTCTTCCCGTTCGATTAAACTCGCCCCGCCGGTCGCCCTTACGCGAGGACTAAAATATCACCCTCTCCCCGGCGCCCAAGGCCGCTTTCACGCCTCGCGCGTATTTATTCCGCCGAACTCGGCCGGGATTTTATATATCCCTCTGCTCCCTTTTTATACCGTGGCGTCCTCGCGCGGGGAAAAGCGCTTTTACCGGCGCCGCGGCCCGCGTCGTCGCCAGCCTTTTAGAGCTACTCGGTTCGGGGGGAGGGAAAGCTCGCCGGAATTATTTAAACCCGGCCTTCATCGCGGGGCCGTGAAAAATAATCGAGCAAACTTCTGATTGCGGAACACGCGGCGCGCGGATCAGCTTCCTTCCGACACGGGACCGGAACAACGTTAACCACCGTCCCCGCGCTTTTCATATTTTCCTCCGGCACCAAGCTCTCTCTCTCTCACTCTCTCTCTCTCTCTCTTTGTTTTTCCCGACACTCGACCGGAGCTTAAGAGTTTCGTAAGAGGCTTTTCACCGATGCGTGGCTTTCAAGGGGGCGCCAACAAAGGCCCCGGAAACGCTGGATTTTTTAATCACTGTTGCCGTAAAGCACTTTTAACCTCGAGCCGCTTTTATCGTCGCGCTGTCGGCTAACGAAAAATTTATGCAAGCTCCGCCGTGCAGATTATTATTGATCGTTTCCTTTGTTGCCACTTGTACCGTTCCCTTGTTCTCCAGCGTTTGGGACCTCCGATTTATCGAGGTTAATGGACGTCGTCCGCAGACGGCTACTTTTGTACTCGAATTGTGATGTTTTCGTGGCGACGATTGTTACGGAATTTAATTATTAGTGTCGCGGCAGAAGTTTTAAATAATTTTAACACACTCGAGGAAGGAAGTCAAAACGTGTTCATTAACACTAGAAAGACGGGAACTTGAAGACGGCAAAATGACTGCTTTTCGGCAATATAGGTATGACACACATGTATATGCCGGAAATGAAGGAGGAGGGGGGGGAGCAGCAACAATGATTAATAAACGCATTTATATTGTGTAGAAAAAGTCACAAAATTATAAGAAGCTGTGTCGTTATTTACATAATTATTTTTCTAATTGAAATTGAAAAGCAGTCAAAATGACTTGCTTAGGTAATCTAGTGTTAAGATATTTTGAACGAATAAAACGGAATAAATAAGTATTACGGAAGAACTGTATATTGTAAATAGGTCAGGGAGTCTACTCCGCACCGCTTACTGTTTACGTTCACGTTATAGCTACAGAATTTTCAAAGAGGTCGCGGCAGATGACTGTTAACTCTGTTGGAAGCTAATTTTTTCCGACGCAGGATTTGCAAAACGTGGCAAGACTGAACACGCGTATTCACGGCTGAACGAGTATTTTACACCGAAATGCTATTCAAAAATCAAAAGACCGCTCTCGGCAGACATCGTGAAACTTGATGTTCCAATTTTCCTCTCGCTAAGCAAATTACTTCCAGCGGGCGCAATTTTGCAGGCTCCCCGGACAAAGAGTTTCATTTAGAAACAGTCCGATAAAATCGCAGATTTTCTATTCACCTTCGTCGAGCAGCCGACATCTCCATCGCGCGATCGCCGAAAATTCGGCAATTTTTCGAGTTCAATTGTGCCGGAACGAGACTGAGAGCAACAGCCTCGAACAATCTACCAGCGGCGGTTCCTTTTCAGCGGGATCGCAACGCAAGGCGAGCGATATCCGCGGAGCTAAACCAGAACGGACTTGTTAATTTCGCGCACTTGGCCTGCCTAAGTAATCAACAACTTTAATCGGGAGTTACGGCGCAATATAATGCAGTTACTCGTTTTATCTCCGCGAAGGCGTGGTGCCGCGTGTATGTATGTATATATACGTATAGAGATCGGCTCGGTGTGTAATAACGTTATCTACCCGCGGCCACCTCTGCCAGGAAACGTAACGTCCCGTAATACTGCTACTTCCTCCCCCGGTTACTTAATTTTACAGCTTCGTTTTTGTCCGCGAAAGGGCACGGCTCCGCGGCTCATTAAATTCGGAATAAAATAAAGGATCCGCTAGCCCCGCGAACCGACCCCTGCGCGTTTCTCCTCGGCTCTATTTCGCCATAAATTCGCGAACCTCCCCTATCTACATTGTCACAGGGCAATGCCATACTTTCGCGGATATTTTATTCCCGTACTTGGAATTGGTTTTGAATAATTGCGGATTTCTTTCTTTTTATATCGCTATTTACTGTATTTCGACATTAATCTCGTTCGAAGGTTTATGGAATATTAAATATACGTCTTTGGTGGTTAGTAAGCTTTCTATATTTTATTTACCACGAATGGGTACCTAAATGAATAAATAACCACCTATTGTTAACCTGATACTTATTATTAATCTAGTACCTGTTTTTAAATAATATTGTGTAAATAAATATAAAAAAGCACGTGTAAAAGCGTGATATTCATTTAATAAATAAGACGAAGACTTAATCCGACATAACCTGCAAAAATTGAATTTTTATTTCGAGCAATATTCTCGCAGCGCCATCTTCTTTTAAACAGTTCGGCGGCTGTTTAAGAGGCCGCGAGAAGAGTTTTCCTAAAAATGTAGTTACGTTATTTCGTCTGGCAACCGCAGGCACGCGCGAAGGCGGCCCGACGGAGCGAGCCGCGCGCAAAGACAAGTTCCGAACTCGACACTCGTTTATACACTCGACTCGGCTGAAATTAACCGGTCAGATAGAGAGAGAGTTTACCTTGCTCCGCAGAATCCGGCGAAGCTTGCCGGCGTGACGACCCTCGTTAACCCTGACTCGCCTCTTCGAGGTAACCGTCCTTAATTACCGCTAACTTGCGCCTCGTTTCCGGCCAAGGAACCAATCCGAACGGTATTCGCCTGGAAGGAGGGGATTGGCGAAGCGTGACGGTAGGAGAAACGAAGAGAACCATCTCTCTAAGCGAAACGCGCCCGTTTTTCTCTCTTTCTCGCTTGATATGCGGAATTTTCTATGCGTCAGACGCATTTATACTTGATACAAGGAAAGATAATACACATGCTGCGTCAACGTCTGACGTCTGCTTCGGAAGCAGTTTGGACGCAAATGTCGTATGGTTAATCTTTTTTAAAAGAATTGCTACTAAACAGAGCGAAGATTAAATCCGTTGTTCTTTACTTAACAGTTTAACGAACGGGGTTTGGACCTAAACATTTAGCTCAGTGTTATATTTTCGTTTCGTTAATTTTATTAATCGCGAAAGATATTTGATATTTAAAAAATTATACGATAGTATCAAAGCTCACGGTAGTACAATCTAGCACATTTATCTCAATAATAGATATTAAATTATTAGTTACCATTATAACCGATTCACAGGTTATCGATCGTAGTAAAAATCTGATTTCTAGGTCGGTAAAGTGTTAATATAAAAGCTGTCTATATGGTTCAACAATATTTAGTTTCCTTGTGAAAATTCTAAAATAAATATTCGATCTCGTTTTATAAATTTTTTATTTTTGTAGGCAAGTAAATCTCGCGTATGTCAAAGAGTTATTTAACCTTCTCCACGCGCGCTGTTCTATCCGATGGAAGATAGCACATCGAATAATAAACGCATAATAGGCAAATCGTATGCGAAGCCTGTAACTAATAGAAAGTATCCCGCGCGGGCGGACGTTGCATCTAATCGCAAGCGTCGAACTCGCAGCCCGTTCGCTGTCGGCGCTTGCAGGAAATTCCGCCTTAAGAGACTGACTGGCTGGCCGACGCGAGCCGGTTTGACTGAATTATTGGCCGGTTCGTTCGGGCCGCGCGAATATGATCGGATTTACCTTGAAAGCTGCACACGCATGAATCACGATTACCGCGCGAAATGGAAACAATGCTCGCAGAAGTGCGCGCCCGCCGCCGCCGTCGCGTCGATTTATTAATCCGGGGAACGCGCGCGCGGCGCGGCGCCGAAAACAACGGCAATTTCAAGTAACATCGGATTCCGCGGTATTCCCCGCTATCGCGTTTTATTGCCTCCTGGTTTTTGTGCGAGCTCCGCCATTTTTTTCCTCCCCCCCTGTTCTTCGTGTTCCAGCGGACGGGGGGGATGAGAGAGCGAGCGCGAGCGCGGGACACGAAGGCGGGAATAAAAATTTTTCCGCGAGAGGGAAATGGGACGCGATAGGGAACCCCGCCCTGGCCGAACGTCACCGTCGAAAACGGAGCGGAGACGGCGATAAAGCGCAACGCTCTCCGGGCTACGGTGATTTATTGGCGGTTGTCAAGTGATCGATGAAACGTCGCGCGCCAGCGCCGAAGGCGAACGAGCTTTTTAGTGTCTGTCCTCGTCGCCGGGGCTTCCAATTCTATGGATCGCTCCGTGTAT
This sequence comes from Augochlora pura, assembly GCF_028453695.1. NCBI lineage: Eukaryota > Metazoa > Arthropoda > Insecta > Hymenoptera > Halictidae > Augochlora > Augochlora pura. The sequence continues at coordinate 18,921,516 of NC_135777.1, read as the reverse complement.
TATTGATCGGACCGACCATTTTTCCTTTACGCGTTCCGATCATTATTTCTGCGCGAGTTTGCTTTTTCTATCGACGTCACGGATAATCGGAGGCAACCGAGTGAGCCTCGAGGGCTTCTTGCGTTCGCGATAGTTCGACTGTACTTGCTACGAGTAAGATCATAATGGACCTATTTGTTTTAATTTATAGGATAAACTGGCTCGTATCTTTTTCAGCAAAACGTGAAGATTTTTCCGTGTTAAATATGAAAGATGAAATGAACGCAAATCCACTGCTTTCTTACTATTTTAAGATACTCTTTGAGAAACTTCTACAAATCCGATAAGTAGACCGCGGATATTTGTGCATTAATGATGTTCTTAGTATGTTTTTATCGTGGAAGATTTTTTAGTCGTTGAAGGAAAACTTTCATTTTAGTCTTAGTATATTCTTTGAGCAATTTTCATAAATTTAATCGTTAAACTACGTGATTATAAATAACAATAAATAATATTTCTATTTTATCTTCGTCACAAAGAATATTTTAGCACACGAAAGGAATTATTATTCTATCTCCAGCCTTCGTAAAATTAATCTCGAATAAAAATAAAACGCTCCACAGATAAACGATCAAGTACTCGAATCGTTCCAAGTAATGACAGAATAAATTAAACGTAAATAAATTTTAACCACTTCGAACCGTTGCAGCGTGGCCAGAAGCGTAGCTAATACTCCTTCGATATTCTATAAATATTGTTTTCCCGCGGGAAATCCAGTGTTTTCGAGCGTAGGTGTTTACGCACGCCAAGAAAGCTCTGGGTGCGTGCGAAAACAATGTTTGAGAAAAACAGGGTCGCGTCGTCAACTAGGAACTACGCGCGAGAGCGACGTGACTTTCCTGGAAAGGAAACACGAGGCACCGTAACTCGTAACCCCGCGTTGCGACATAAAACGATACGTTGTTTGTAATACACGAGCTATCGATAAACAGCGTACCCCCATAGCAGCTCTCGTTCTGCTCGGCAACTTGGCAGAGACTCGGCTGCCATTAAATATCGAGGCCGGTCCGAAAGACGCCAATCGGCCGGCCCCGTCTCCCCTTCAATTTCAATCGGGGTTATACACACGTTTGCTAAGGAGAGAGAGATCAAATTGAACTCTGACCAACCACCGACCCTTAATTTCCTGTTCGACTTCTTAATTGCACGTTTGCCGGCAGAACGTGCACTTAGACCTTTCTCTCTCTCTCTCTCTCTTTCTCTTTCTACTCTGCTCTGGGCCTGGTTTTAACGGGGACTGCTAATTTGAAAGGAGGCCGTACGCGAATTCCGAGATCAAAGGACACGCATCTGTTCGAAACGAAAAACCACCCCCATCGACGTCGCTCGTGCACGGATCTCCGTGAAACGAACGCCAGTTTCCGTGACCTATGATCGAATTGCTGGAATCAAAGACGCTGCCATATGTCGCTAATAAGGTAATAGGTAGGTTATGTTTATGCAAGATATAAATTATTTGAGTCTTTTATATAAATAGGGGTATTTAGTGGATTGTTTCGTGTATTTATAGAAGGTGAGAATATTAAAAGAGAAAATTTATTAAAATTATGATACGTCTTGCAACCAATGCAGACAACTTCTATTGTCCACGGTCTAATTATTAAAGTTCCAACTTAAAATTACTATATATAATCACAGTATATAATTAATATTGCAATTACCTTTTAAACCTACAGCTGTCCATTTTCGTCAAATATGCATAAAATCCGCGGCGAATTCGCGCGCTTCGAAATCATGTATATAAATGATTATACAGCAGGTGATAACAACGTCCTTAAATTCTATAACCTGGACATTATAAAATTCTAATAGCCATCACTCGTTTCGAATTCAAAGCACTCCCATTAAAAATGCATAAAATCCCGCGGTCGATTAATGATCCGTGTTGTCGGCACATTGTATCGGGCGACACTTAAATTTCTACGGCCAGTTCGCCCGCGCTAGATTGCATGCATTATGCAAAACCGAAAGTGTTTTTACTTTTCCTTTGCGATTCCAGCAGCGGAGCGAGTCGACTCTCGCGGCGTTGAAGCGCCTCCGAGTAAATTAATTGCTTCGTTTTTTTTTTCCTCTCTTCGAAGATACCTACCCCCTGTGTTACACACTGTACCGGCCGGCATGCAATATAGCGGTCGTTCGCGCGGCCATTTCCATAAATTAAAACCTGAATAACAGGATCCAAAGAGACACCGGGGCTCGATTCGAAAGAAAATCGACTTTAACTTGTTTTCGTCCCGGCCGATTCAATTAGAAGCGCCGGAATCGCGTTCCGTTCGATCAAAAGAACGATAAAAATCTGCTAATTGCGCGAACGGAGGGGAACCCGGTGGCGCCCCGAGCGCGCGATAAGGATCGAAAGGATGGATTGTAGCTTTGTATTCAATTAACAGTTACGTGGAAGTTACAGTCGTTGAATGGAATTTAATTCCGTCACGACCCTATGGCGCGCTTCGTTCGCGAAGGAATTGAATGGCTGGTAAATATGAAATTCAGTCTGTAAATGGATCTGCTAAATCAAGTTTGACCTATTATACTGTTTCGACGACGCGCGCCGTGTTCCTAGTGACTTCGTTCCATGCGAATAATTCGCTTTTGTTTAGAATTTCGTTTTCTCGACTCGATCGAAGTTTCTAGAGTATTGTATTGCCCTTAAAGCTCTTTCGCTAACCCTTCGAAAATGGCATAATTTCTTACACTGCATCAACGTGTAATATAGATTGCACCGATAGGTCCATTGTGATTCAATAAAGTGAAAAATGTTACAATAGATTCTCGAGCATCCGAACCTTTGCAGAATTCTCCTCTATCCAAGAAATTAAACATTACAGCTAAAAACAATTCCATTATCTGAAAACTAGTGAAAATAAATTATATTGTTTAAACGCGAAACTAGTTTCTAGTATAATAAAATTAACTAGAAGGTTTTCAAATTGAAGTTTCGTCTGCGAAGAGCGACGTTCGCCAAGTTGAAGGTACCGCGAAACTTGGATTGGTCCGAGCTGTCTAAACACAAACGGGCAACATCCGGCCGAGATTCTCTCAGGAAGCGAAGAATCTTGGAAGTAGGAGGACAGGCTGCCGGGAGACCAGCCGAGAGAGTCCAAAGACGCGAGTCGATCCGGAAGATCAAAGTTCCCGGGGGAGAGAGAGAGAGAGAGAGAGCGTGGCCGGTCGCCGGGCACCGTTGGGACTTTAATTAAATATTAGCTTCACCTCGGCGGGTGTGGGAGGCGCGGCGTAGACGAACGAGCCGGAAAGATAGCCCGGAGATCGGTGTAAACGACGGCCAAGGGCACTTTCATTTAAAACGAACTGTATCCGAGAGGCGGGCGCGGCGCGGCGCGGCGCGGCTTGGTGGCGCACCCCCGGAGGGCCCCCCGTATGGGACGCAACGCTAATCCAATTTGCGACCAGCCGTTCCTTTTAATCCTTTGGCACACACAGCTTCTGGCGTAACCAAGTTTTTAAATTAAATTTTCAAGGCACCCGCAAAATCCTCGCTCGACACGCTGCTGGCCAACTCGTTCGACGTCGATTTTCCTCTCGTTTCCCGCTTCCCTGGATCCTTTTCCCCATCCGGCAACCCCCTCCACCCCCTCATCCCGCGCGCTCTCTCTCTCTCTCTCTCTCGCTCTCTCGCTCTGCCCTCTGCAGCTAATTCGACGTTTGCCGTGGCAGCGATCGATCCAGACCCTCCGCCCCCGCATCGGTTCCCCGAGACAAGACACAATTAAGCCCCGGTTTACATGTAGACGACGCTCGGACTAGTGGAACCGTTCCGGGAACTGGCCCGTAATTACCGACTGCGAACGGTCTTTGCCAGCAACTCGGAACAAGACAGCATTATATGGGAACCGGCGCTGTATAGTAACTGGTGTTAGGGAACTAGTGCTCCCGGCGCAAACTGGCTTTTAGATAGGAGCGAACCACATCTCTTCTCCCACTCTCTCGCTCTCTGTTTCGCGTCTCTCTCTCCCTCTCTCGCTCAGCTACATCGCGCCCTTGCCCGCCCGGTCGCGGAAACGTGTTCGAAACTGGCGGTCGTTTTCGGTAAACACGCTTTATGCACTGACCGTGCCGCCCGCCGTTCGCTTTGCTACCGTCGACCTGTTACTTCCTCACCGGCGAGAAAAGTTCCGAAGGACATGCTGCTACACGTGTTTTACGGCGAACATTGACTCCTTTTTTGATCGAGAGGTTTATACAGTAGTTCCAGCGTTAACCTTTTTGCAGGGAACCTGGATAAACTCGAACTGATTTGTGGTGCTTATTTAATCTTCTACTTTGTTTTAGATATAACTAGTTTTACATTTCTTTATTTTAATGTTGTTGGAATTGTATGGATTTTAGAGAAAAATTGAAGACATTTTTTTAATGCAGGTATACATTGTGAAATGAATAAGCAGATTCAGTATTGTCATTGTGTCGAAGAAATGCGCGTTAGATAGGTTAGAAATATTAACTAAATATTAAGTAAATATTCAGTAAATTTTTAAGTGTAGTATTAGATAAAATATTAAATAAACATTAAAAGCAAATATCAAGTAAATATGGAGCAAGTATCAGGAAAATATCAATTAAATATCAAGCAAATATCAAGTAAATGTCAAATATTGTTACAATGTTTCTGTAATGTAATCAATTATAAAGTATGCTTTACAAGGCAGAGGCTGAAATCGATGATGGTAAAATTAAATTAAATAAGAAATTTGAAGACATCTTATATACCTATATAAACGTTTGCAGCCAAACCATAGTCGACCGAATCAAAGTGGCAAATTTTTCGATTAAAGCTTTGAATTAATTTGCGGTAACACGCGTTCCCGACAGAGATTTTTCGGTATGATTTGATTAAACGAAAGGAAAATCGATATTCTCCGCAATAATTCCGGTAAAACGTGATTGCCTATAGCAGTGATCAGCTTCATTCAAAAACAACTCGTCCGATTCCCGTTTGGACACGATGATATTGCACGAGTGGATGGCTTGTAAACAAATTGCAATGCACAGCGGTTAATATAGCTGTTATCCGATGGGCACGCGGGACTCGGATTGGCTATTTTGGCGTCATGACATTTTGAAGCTCTTCAATTTACCTCCAATGCGAATTCATATTCCAAATCAAATATAGAAACACAAATTCGTCGGCACATGTTTATTAACTTCTACGAGCCGTAACTTTTACAGTCCCAAAGATCGTGAAAAATAATAATTTTTCGGCAAGATTAACCCTTTACACTCGAAGGCATTTCAACTGGAAATCTGAAGTAATTTCTCTCGCTTATAGTATTTCCATATTATATAAAAAAGTATATTTCATGTAAATGTAATTGATTCTTGTCATTCGTAATAACATAACTCTAACAATTTCTTAAATGCAAACATTGTTAGTATAAAGATTATTTTGCAATGTGAAAGAACAATTTTCAGGTGCCTCCCAGTCACCATTCGAGCGCAAAGGGTTAAATCATTATCAACGGTTCTTGATTTCCGTTCTCGGTTTCCGGAGACGTCCAATCATTTCTCTCGCGAGTCACCGAACTTTCTTCATTATAATCGTCCTGTTGTATCTTCGGCTCTGTCCGTCTCGCGTCGTTTAATCAAACTTTTAATTCTTTATCCCCCTACGGTCCTATCTGGACTCCTGAATCGCCGGAAGCGACGCACGGGTAATTAAGAAGCGTCGGAAACTCTGTTACGAGCGGCCTGTGTCTGATAGGTGTCCGAAAACTGACTCGTACTTGACGATTTCTCGTCGCAGTCTTATTAATTCGCGATCCTGACAGCTACTCCACGAATCGGGCACACTCGATAAATGAATAAAATGACTTTTATTGCCGATAAGATATATTCAAAATGTTGAACGATATTACCTAAAAAAACCTTCGTACAAATAACTGTATTTCCAGTCACATTTTAATTCAGTCCATTTGGAAACAACAATTGAAACTTCTAATTATAAACCTTGACAGGGTTTGTAGGACAATAAAATTCGCCGGAAAGGAAAATGCCCTATATTCGATTCCCGTTAGAGGAAAGTGTGTCTCCAACGCGTCCGGCGACTTTCAAATCCGGCACGCGGCTATCATCGATCCCGCTAAAGTCGTACAAAGAATTCGGCCGGTCAATTAGTAACAAATCGATAACCGCGACACCGAGTCCTTCTCTTCGTCCCCGGAACCAGTTCGCGGAAGGTATCCGGGTAGGAAACTTTCGCTTGAATCGGGCGACAAGTGGACCGGGAGGGTTGTATCGCGGGACCCTCTAAACCGCCGCGCGCATTTCCAATTCATACTTGAAACGCGAATATCGCATAATACGTCTATTTCCGCGACGCACAACAGCGGCTCTTACGCAAACGCCATTCGCGGCGGGGCCATTGTGCGGTTCTCCCGCGTAGCCTCGATATTCACGCTGGTAAAAGCCGTACGTTGTCCCGTAACGCGTTCTCTCCCTCTCCTCTCCTCTCTCTCTCTTCGGCTCTCTTTAGCAGCCTGTGACACTGAATTCCGTCGCGAGGTAATGACCTCCGACGGTGCTTAGGCCATTGATGCGCGAGAATCCGTGCAGCGCGACGTGCCGAAGCCGCGCATCGATGTGCAGCACGAGGAGCCCAACGCTTTTATTACCGGTCGTTCGCACAAAAATATAGCCGGCCTCGACAAAACACTGCTCTCTCTCTCTTTCTCTTTCTCTCTCCCGCCCCGCAATCGGTTCGTGAACCGATACAGTGTATCGTATCACCGTCGATTCCGTGTCAAGATAAAACGGTCTACTTCACCGGCGGATCTTCTTCCTGCCCTCTTCAGGGAGCACTCTCCGCGCCCGGAAGCACCATCCGGGTTATTTTTGAAGGGCTATTTGCGACGGTGATCGTCGAATCACGGGCCGATAATCCCCGTTTTTACGCCGTCGAGACGCCTGTCTGGCCATTCCCGTTGAGAGATCGAACGGCGTCTAGGATTGCCCCGAGATTAGCAACGTTCGAGTCCGTCGTTCGGCGATATCGTTATTAGACTGATGATTTTGTGTGTATCAGCGAGTTATGGTGTATCGACAGAGTGCTCGATAAACGATATAAACGTTTATTAAAAGGAGTAATTGGATTGCGTTAGCACACTTGATGTGACAGAGGGAAGGGAGAAGTATCGATTAAACGAAAAATTGCTTCCTTTATTGTTTTCATTATTTTAATTTTTACCAACCTATTTTATCACTGCAAATATATCAAATCTACAGTCTAACAATTACTGATTACCTGCGACAGTATTCATCGACAAGGAACTCACTTTTTATCTATTTCATTCCATAGTAAATATACCTCTCACCTACAGTTTATTAACAAAGAATTATTATATTTATTACTAACAAAGAAATTCCCTATACTGATTCATCGATTAAAGGATCCCATGGTAAATATCTATTTGTACCACGTAACTCATTTCGAAGGAAAACCGAACCCACGCTGATTGGCTTCTGAACCGTCCAATACAGAGAAAGAAACGAATCGCAACAGCGAGTCGCAGATTAATTCGGAAGCCAGCTGAAATCCGGACCATTGAACCTCAAACAATTCCTCCCTTCATTTCCCTCCATAAATTCCGTTTGCCAAGGTGAAATTCAATTTCTAGAACAAGCAAATACGCCCCGCGTCTAATCCAAAAAGAGAAGCTCGTCCTCTCGAATTTCCGCAAAGATTCGGCGATCCATCGCCGGCGTAAAATCGAAAGGCGAATCCGGGTCGCCTTGAAAAATGTATTCCCCGGGGCGTTCGTTCCCTCAAGAATTTATTTGCCGGAACCCGGCGCAAACAGGAACGATGAGAAAAAATAAAACTGAGGCGAGGAGATAGACAGAGAGCGAGAGAGAAAAGGAGAGAGAAAAGGAGAGAGAAAAGGAGAGAGAAAAGGAGAGAGAAAAGGAGAGAGAGAAAGGATAGGTAAGAGAGCAAGAGCTAAGGAGAGCAAGAGCGATAGAGGGCGAGAGACAGAAACGCCGAGGAGAGAGGTGCGGTCGACGCGTTTCGCCGCGAAGCTGTTTACAGGAAAAGCCGAGGACACGGTGTGAGCGATAGTTTGCCGATACACAGGGTCGATCCCCGGCGCTCGGCTAAATCGACTTCCGATCGTCGCGGCGCAGCAAACAGTCTCCGGCGACATCTGCCGCGTCGTTGTACCGGAAGAGGCGAAAGGAACGAGGCAGGCGAGCGCAAGAGGGGGGGGGGGGGGCGAAGGGGTTGCCGGGGACGTAGGCGGCGGAAGAATGCCCTCGGTAAATCCTCGCTGCAATTCCTCTCGAGTCCGCGTCGCGTCGTCGGTCTTTTCCCGAGGTCTGCAGCGGATCCGCCGGCATCGACAGGCGGAACCGCGCGCGGAATCCAGGCTCTGTCGACACCGGGGATCGAGAGAAAAGGATTTTCATCTTGTTCGCATAACACGGTGGTACCGTTTCCAAAAAAAGGCCCGCCGAAATGCAATTTTCGAGCTGGGAGAGACGAAGCGTCGCATTTACACCTTTTTCTGCCGTTTTGTTGTCCTTTGCACTTGATTCGTTTCCAGTAAAATTAATAACTAGCTCGTTGTTTGCCATTTTGAATTATTTATATATTATTTTATATTATTTTATTGCCTTATTTTTATAAGTATGCAACAGAAGAGGATGTTCTGATTCACTGATCTTCTTGGATAAATTTGCCTAATGTTTCTGATAAGCTAAAGATAAACTTGGAATTATTGATAAAATCAATTTCAAATAAGTGAAAATATATAAATGGCATTATGCGGAACTAAAATGCATAACTCTGTGAAGTATGTAGAATACATTCTTTAAACGGTATAAACCGCATGATGTTTCAAATATTTCTTTTTTTTTTTTAAGTAGTATTTTACGTCGCATCAACTACACTTGCGGTCAAATATTTTAAAATATCCTATAAACTAGCAAATTAGTAAACAATATTTTACTGAATCATATTAACTCTGACACACATACACACATAGTATATGTCATGCACACATAGTCACAGTGTTAAAAATTTTAACTCAATCGAGTTAAAAATTTAGACCTAGGAGAAAATCGAATTTCCTGAATTCTGATCGCGTGTCCAGGATTTGTGCGCACTATGCGTCGGAATTCAGTATCGATGTACTACTCGACGATCGACCCAGATCCACCGTGTCCTGCAACTCCGAACGCAGACGGATGTTGGCGGCGGGAGAAAGGCGGAAGAGGAAGAGGAAGAGAAAGAGGAAGGGGAAAGGGCGAGGGTGGTCTCTCGAATATAGAAAGCCGGTGACGTGACAAGAAAACGTCTACCGAGGCCGAATCGTGGAGGCCAGGGCGGCTGCTGCGAGCAGAATAGAGAAAGGGGGACGGACGCGGACGGCTAGGCGAGGGTTGAAAGGTAGCAAGAAAAAAGGACCACGGGGGCTGCGGCTCCGTGCGCGCACGTAGGAGAGCGCCGTTTCGAATTTCTCGATAAATTCGCCTTCCCCGGCGCGCTCTTCCCACGTGAAACAATGGCGGAGTGGCGTGGAAAGACGTCTCGAATTTCGCTGAATCAAAGGTGATGCGTCGAGAGGGTGCGGCGAGGAGGGTCCGGCCGGCGGGGGTGGGGCCCCCGTCTATGGGCATGGCCAGGGGAGGTGAAATCGATTTTGTCTAGGGTCTTGCGTACCGGTCGTATTATCCCTCGCGGTTTTCTATAGTGTCATTGTTGTTCGAATGGAGAGGGAAGCTAGACGAGAAGACCAGCTAGAGAGCGAGAGGGTGGCCAAGAAGCCTGGACGATAGAGAAACGATAGAAGGACGAGAGAGAGAGAGAGAGAGAGAGAGAGGAGGGAGGGAGAGGCGGCGGGTCACAGAAGAGCTAGTGGAAGCTGGTTTCTGACGGGAGTCTGAGTGCCGCAGACACAAAGCCGCTATATTACGTTTCCACTTGTACTTTTTTCTAGTGTCTCTTCTCGGTGCCTAGCGCCACCGGCTGTGTTACACGCGTTCCCGTGGCTCCACGGATCGTGTTCGCCGGTGAAAGGGCTTTCCTACCTTCGCCAGCCCCCCGCACCCTCTGGCCAGGCCGACCTTCCGCACGCTCCGGGGGCGGACAACTGTTGCCAGATTCCGGTGACGCCGGTTTTTCCTACGACAGCCTCCCCCTCTCTCTCTCTCTCCGCAGAGGGCCCGGCGAGATCGCGTGACCAATTACCTTCGCGACACGCGCGCTCGTCTCTGACACCGAGGATCGAGTACTCGCCGATAATGGGGTTGCGGTTTAGCCGGGATCATCGCGACGGGGATGCTGCTTTGAAGTTTTATGGAGTTTGTGGAATTTTCGGACTGCGCCGTTCCGTTTGCGGTAACCCTTGCAGTACCGACTTCTTTCGCAGCTACGGTGACAAACACTTCATTGCGCTGAACGACTTCTTTGATAGAACGTGACGATTTTTATTTCTTGTATATCTTTATTTACTTTTAATTTTATAATTTGGAAACGGAAGAATCAATTTTTCTCTCGATTCAGATGAAATTAATAACATTCGTATTTGGTAGGTGACTTTAAAATTTTCATTTATTTATCAGGTAAATTACCAAGGAAATCCTAGTGCACGGGATTAATTATTTAAATTAATTATTTAAAGTTACCTTCAAGCACTTTGTAGTCCTTGACGATAATTCGCATTATCGATTCATTCTCGTATTCTTGAAAAAGTTGTACATTCAGACGAAACGTTCGACAAATAGACGCTTCCGAAATAGTCGCCGACGAATTGCAAGCATTGTCGCCTATCGGACAATTACTTTTAACGAACAAGTTTGTTATCTGAGCGCTGTTTTGTGCTACTCGAATTCTATGGCGCTTCATCGAATCGATGATACAATCTAAAAAAAGAGCGCGAGCCTGCGCACGACAAATATCAAATAAAATAGCAGTTCACTTTGTGCTCGTAAAAATCGAGTTTCGAAATTCGAACACGAACGAGTTTCTGTTCATTATTCACCGCTTCTAGTCGCCGCGCGGGTGCACGAGTACCGCGGAACGAGATATATTCGCAGCGTCGATTTATTTTGAAGTTCCGCGCGAAAAAAAAATTGTACGCTGCAATCCTCGTTTTGTTTATTCACGCGCGAAGTTGCGCGTTTTTCGAGGCTGCTCGAAAACGAATGCACCGACGAAAATGAAAGCTGCGCTCGATTGTACGAGTTCGAATTTGCCGTACGCGATTCAAGCTGACGATAATTACTTACGCGTTCGTCGTGTCGTAGACTGAGAAGGTAAATTGTAAACGCTTACCTGTAACAGAAAAAATTGATATCATTAGAAGGGAACAAATTGGAACAGCTTTTTAAAATTAATATTTTAGTATTTATAAAATGATTAGGAAATAAAAGAAGTTTCTTTGTAATTTTTGTACATTGCAATCAATGCATATAATTTTAATTTTGTACGAATATTGAAGGGTTTTTCGGTTTTAAGAAGACTGTAAAATTCATTGCAGACTGTATTATAATTTAATAGAACTGAACGTGTAGCGTTTTATAGGGATGATAAAACTGAATTTATTTCGATTTTTAGCTGTACTATAAAATTTAATCAACCATTTCTTATAAAAGAATGAGATAATAATTTCAACAATTTTAACTATCTACACTCGAACAACGCCTCTAAGACACCAATTATCGTTTTTATTTACTGGATCGCTAAAAATTCAAGCATAGCACGAATAAATGATTAATTTGATATAAAACAGAACCAAAAGCCAAAAAAGAAACAGTATGAAACTGTCCCTTCCGACCATCTTGATACATTTAGCTTTGAAACACGAACTAACTAATAAACTAAGAACCATACAAAGTTTCCAAAAATTGATTAATCTCCGGAGGAAGACGAGGAGAAGCACGAAAGTAAATTGAAAGCCAGGAGAGCAGCATCCTGCCGAAACCAGTCCGGCACAAAGAGGAGTCACCTTGAGAGCGGAGTTTTCGCCCTTCGCCCTTCGCCCTTCACCGGACCGGCCGTCAAAGGCTCGAAGAGGAAGAAACACGCGTAAAACTCGAACGACATTTCGATTTCAGCGAGTGCAGCATCGCGGTCCCATCGCGTCCCTTTACGACCGCGTCGCTGTCCCCAGCGTGACAACGGCGGGACAGCCCACGCACGCACAGGTCGTCAAAGCGCGAGAAGGAGGCAGCAGAGTCCTTCGGTCCGTAGGAGTAGGAGGAGGCCGTAGGAAGAGGCCGGGACTCGGCGGAGAGAGGCAAGACGTAACCGTAACAGGAGAGGCAGAGGCCGACCGAAGGACACGCGGCGAATATCGTTCGCCGGGTTCTTCCGCGCGAAGGGACGCGGTATTGATCCTGTTTGCCACGTGGCTTTAGTATTCGCCGCGCAAACTTTCGGGAGAACGTGTCCCGCATGCCTGCGGCGGCCCATAATTGTAGATTCAAAGGATATTATTCGAAAGAGAGGTAGAGAGGAGACGCGTCGTGACGTGGCGCGTCGCGAGACGCCATGGGAGGGACACAGACAGGGTGGTGGCGTGCTGGGAGAACAGAAAATGCCGTTGCTTCCCGAGGGACTCGCAGGTCGAGAGAGGGGGGTCTCCTGCGAGAGAGCAACCTCTCTCTGCGCGATGCTCTCCCCCGCGACGCTGCCAACGGCGCCCTTGGCCTTCTAACCAACTGAAAATTGCCGGTAATTTTTCCCCCGTCGGACGTCCGATTTGATCCCGCCACCTTCGAGATCGCAGCTAGCGATGGGATCGAGACACGTCACGGATCTGAGCCAATCACGTTCCCGATTCAGAAGGCTGCTAATTGGGCCTTTGATTGATTCCGTGCAAGTTGGCTCGTTGATTGATCTTCGTTTCTCCCTAGTTTCTACGGCTTAACGCGATTGATAAATATCATCGGCGAGAATTGCAGGCAGCTAAATAGAACAGCTTTTCTTTTAACATAAGCAATAATATAACTAATATCTTGAAGTTAAGATTCTATTCTTCTCACTTTTTCATTATATTCAAATGTAGTTATTTATCTTATTTATGAATTGTTAAGAATTGTTCGCGCTGTGCAGGTTGTTTTCAAAGCCTACCTAAAGTTTTCAAATTGAAACTACATAACCTAAAACTTCGACCGAAAGACTCTCCGAATTGAAAATTAAAAAATCATAACGTCGTCCTTCGATGATACACGCGTTCCCTCGCAGATCCTGCGAACGCACAAAGACGGGCAACGTTAAGCGACGACTTATGGGATGATCTGCCGCGCGGGAAGTCTTCAATCCAATTAGCTAATTTTCGAGCCCACTCGCGAGGCATTCGAGCACCGTCTCCAGCGATCTCCAGATGTCTTTTTCCACGGGGAAGGGGATCCGGGGACCGGCTAATCGGGCCACTTTTCCACGCGTAGCCGCCCGCGATTCTTAATTCGGGCGTCGTCGCCAAGGCTACAGACTACGGGTTTCGCAACCCTCCACCCCGCCTATCATGCCCGGAAAAGCGGGATTATTGGGCCGTAATTAACGTTTCGAAACAGCCACGGCCCGCCCTGGCATCGCGCGTCTCGTTAACAACAAGGGTCGCGCGCGACAGACTTATTGGCTTATGTTCCGATAATATACGCGATAAGCCGCGGGGGAGCTGATCCTGGGATTGGTTTGCGGGGGGAGGGAACGGGACGGAGGTGGATCCGCTCACGCGGAAGAGGATTTCGCCTTCTTGGTAAAAAGCTGCTGTTGCCGCTGCCGCCTCTCTCACGGCTGCAGAATCTCCGAGCAAATGTTTGCGCAGCGAGACACACGACTAGGATAATATTATCGGCGCGGAGCTACGACGACGACGACGACGACGACGACAAGAGCCAGTGAACAGGGACACACATCCGATCGTTTGGGAAACCGTGGAAGTCGCGTTCACACGGCCGGTCTTTGTCCATCGACCTGCCGCAGGAGAGAACAGGTGCGCACCTGTGTTTCGCGTTGTTTAAGTAGCGCCTCTTATCAGCCCGTAGATGATAAGCAGCCGCTTTTGTATGAGCCGCCCGTCGCCGGAATACCTGGACAGCCAGGTGAAAAGGAGAACGTCGAGAACCTGCCCAGCATTGTCCCCGGAGAAATAGGGGAGGGTTCTCGTTTCCGACCAGTCATCCCCCTGTTGCTTTCGACGATTTATAACGAGCACTTCAAACACTTTCGTGCGCCTAGACACGAATCGCGGGCATTTTATGGGCTCGGTTTAGCAGAGCTTGAATCCGCCGGATGAATGTCCCTGGGTTTGACGTCAGTCCGTATCGAGACTAAAATTGTAGGGAAATGATATTTAACCCTTTCATAGCGCCGACCAAAAAGGTTGTGTATAGATGAGTAAGAAATATAATAAAAAATGAAGTTGTATAAAACCTGTTAATATCATACAATTTGTAATAAATAGATACGATAATCTAGTCATCATTAAACTGTAGATCATTATAAAAAGTAAAAATTATTTAAATTAATAAATTAATTGTAGTAAGAGATATGAAATGGATGAAAATCTCTTTTCGCTCCTAAGTTATTAATTTCTTTCATGAATGCATGAAACTCGCAGTCTAGTGCTACAGGGAAAAAACTTCGTCCCGCGATCTAGTTTTCCGAGGAAACCATTTCTCGTTCAGGAAATGATATGAATTCATTTGTTCGACAATGTAACGCGGTGGGACCGGCGCGACGCAAGTTTCTTGAAAACGCTTTGATTTATGAATATTTCATCGTAGACATTATGTACGTGCTAACGTTGATTCATCGCGACGCTAACGCGTTCGCTACCACCGTGCGCGCGCGCGCTCCCAGTTTATCACAGTTCTCTCGCCTTAGTTTCTGCCTGAGAAAAGAATCGCGCGATTAATGGTGGTTCGGCCGCGAATGCTAATCAACGGCGCGCAGAATAATGGAAAATGTTAGGAAACGCGCCCTATAAAAGCGTTCGGGACGTAACGAGGCGTTTAAGTGGCTTGTTATTTCTTCCGGAATGATAGAGAAGACCTCGCGAACCGTCGCGGTTTCGAACGACCTCGCGGGTCCGCAGTAAAGAGAACTGTTACGACTATTTAATAAAAATGGAGCTATTGCAGTGTCTCACCGGATAATTGAGATCGTCGACATTTTTTTTTTTAACCCCGCTTGGAGCGCAGCCAGGATTCCAGAGTCACCTGGTGTGCACGGTGCTTGGAAAAATTTCATTTCGCCCTCTCCGTTAATGAAGAAGATGTTTATGGCTTTCGGTTAACCCCGACGCGTTCGTCGAGGAGCAAGTTCTCACAACAATTTCCGGTACATGATATTTAAGTAAATTTTCTTTGCGTTACGAGATACTGTTCTTCGACAATTTGTTGATTTGACTGGTAAATTTTTTCAAAAGCATGGAAACTACTGTAATTATACTGTATATATGGTTTTCTCTATGTTTTGTTACAATACAGTACTTCTATAAAATATACAAATTAATAATGTCTTATTATGTATATGTCTCTGTTAGCACTTAGTGGTTATTATAAATATATGCGTTTGTATAAAATATGACAGGAGAAAGAAAACATTCACAATTTGTAATCACTATAAATATAACTTTTCTTCTCTTCAAAATATGCCATTCAGAGCTCAAAAATAAAGAATAGCAAAGCATATATTTTTCAGAGTCAGTTACTCGTTTTTGACGAGTACGCTTGTCACATGGAATTGGGAACGTTTCGTGTCGCGACGAATGAACTCGTCGAGAACGGCTAACTGATTTAAGGGCGAAGCGAAACCGAGCGAAACAACTATTCTAGTATCTTTTGCGCAATCGTTCGCGTGGAAACGTACGGGAGTTACTTCACGAAATGAAGACGCGACGAGATATGGGTGTCGACACCATTTCCGGAAGTTCCGAAACGAACTATTACAGAGATTCTATTTATAGATCCAGCGAAACCTTAAAGTACCCCAGGTGTCCGTAAATTCTGCTTAAGCAAACCCCGGAAAATTCGATTCGCCGGAACCACTTTAAGAATAACTTATGTAACTTTCCGCGAGACGTAAGTCGGAGAAGCAAGGTTAGACAAGTCTGGCGCAGTTCGGGATACTTCGTTCCCACACGTCTCGAGGTTTTCCAAATAGTTCTGCCGTTTGTTAATTTACTTTAACCGGAGAGGATCGAGTCGGAGATCGGTCCTTCCCGAAACGCCGTATATTTTTCTTCGGAGCGAACGTGACCGACACTTCGCCGTCCAAAATCAAGATCCTTTTGTTTTGACTCTCGGAACATTAAAATTGAAACTTATTCGTGCATACTGCTCTTCCTAGAATTAACTTCGATCTTGGAACCAGGTGGAAGAAATATTTTCGGCAGTGTTTGGTCAAGTTTAAAGGTCAAGTAAACTTTAGATGACGCATAAAAATGTAAACGGTGTTAAGTAAAAAATTCGACTAATTTTCTTATAATGAGATGCACTCGTTGTCAGTAATTTCGTTGTCAGAGAAAAAGCGAGTGTAATAGAATTACGTAATCCGCAAATAATTCTTGACTCGAAAGCTGAAAATTGTTAAAAATGCGCGCGAAACTTACTCGCGATACGCCAAGCATTAAAGTGCCACAGAATGTTTTCAAATTCAAGGGAAACGTCATACGCATCCCTTCGAGATGCGTCCTGCGAGATTGAAATGCAATTTGCCCGAGAGCGGACAGCGTGAACACGCTTCTCCCTGGAATTGGAACAACGATGTTCCAATTTGTTTTCTAATGCCCGCGCGCCGGCGGCGTATCCGGTACGCTGGCTCGTAATTACACAAATTTTTTGTAATTACGCGCGCCACTTTCAACCGCGCGCGACTAAAGCCGAAACGAAGTAAATACGGCAGAAAGAATGCAGAAAGAGTTTTTGAAGCAGAAACGAGCTTAATGAACACCGTCTTGTTGCAGCCTCGGGAGCCAGACCGTGCCCCGCTACCACCCTCCGCACCCCCGCGAAGCATAAAAATGCAAATTCAAATGTAATAAGCGCGTCTCCCTCTCATTATTCCCTGTATAAAAGCATTACAATGGCCGGTGTTCGCGCTCGCGCGCGCCTCCCGGGGGCAAACACAATCTAAGGCAGCCGGGGAAGAAGTTTCGGAATTCTTGTTCCGGGAGAGACTCGATAGAATCGCCGATTACCGCACGTCCGCCACCGAACAACCAATTAAGCCGGTTTCACGAATGCGAGCCTCGGACATTGACAAACAGCCGCGCCCTTAATCGGACGGGAAAGTAATTAAAGATCGCGGAAAGATTTACGACGCGCCGGTTTACCGACTATTACTCCCATACACCAACGGCATCAATCGATTCGATTCGATTCGACAAACTTGAAACAAACACGCAAGAACCGTGCTCGACTTACCTCCAAATGTCACGGGGTCGCACGAAAACTGCTATTTCCTCGTTTAGAGAACCGCGGTTCCTGGTCACGTGTTTTATTATAGAAGTGGAGATTTTCTAGGTTAAGTTGGAGTTGCAGTGGCGCAATTTTTTAAAATTCATAATTTTCTCTCGTTTATATACTTTTAGTTTTTAATTTGTTCTTGGCTGTTTATTACAAAATTAGAGACTTTTTAGTTTAAATTCATTAATAATAGTATATCGAAGATAGTTACTGTATTTAACTTGATTTGTGAGTCAAGTGTATATTTTAATAAAAATGACGAAAGGTTTTAATTAATTTAATCTTATTATTGTAATAGTAAAGTACCATGCATTAGTCACTTTTGGAGCTCCGTAGATTTATTGTTATCATATTAAAACTGAGCTTCTATTTCATGGAATAAGTTGCAATAAATTTTACTATTTGAACAATTCAATTCGCGATGGAATAAATTTAGTAAAATTTTACCAGTACCGTTCGAACGATATTGTTTAATAACCACACGATATACTGTATTTTTTAACTTCGCCCTAGGACACGGCTCCAATCCGGTTCAATTTATGGAATAAAGAACACAGGAGTGGTCTCTGTATTCTATGCAATCAAAGCCTTCCACAGATTACCTCTATCCTGTCGAAAGTAAACGAGCGGACAAGGATCGATCGTAGACGATCACAGGGACCACCGAAACGACCGACCGAAAAAAATTCGTCGACAGGGGTGCGAGCGACGACACAATCGCGAGAAAATTGTCTCGTTAGACCCGGCTCAAAGGGCTCGGGGTAAATCCTCATAAAAATCGCGAGGCTACAGGAGAGAGAGAGAGAATGAGAGAGTGAGAGGAGGATGCTGATCGGCGGCCTTTCATCCCTCAGCCAGCCCCCTCGGCGCAGCCCTTCTCGGCCTGTGGCATCACCGGGAATCAGGTATCAGGCCAAGAGAAACGTTCCTTGATTCGACTTGCTAATTTCGGCAGGTGGACGTTGAACGAAGACGAGCAAACATTGACACTGGCCGGGAGCAAACACTCCGCGAGCACAGGGGCTATCCCTCTTTATAAAGGCACCCGGAAAGACTGATAGAGCGAGGACAGAAAGATAGAGAGCTGAAGATAAATAGAGAAATATAGACAGAGAGCGAGAGAGAGAGAGAGAGAGAGAGAGAGCTTTCATCATCGGAGCTGCAGAGTTTTCACGAGAAGAAAATTCCTATCTTCCGCCGCTTAAAGCGTGCCAGCAAGTTTTCTCAGCTCGAACCACTGCACAGTGATCTACGAATTCACTTTCTGTGTCTTTAATTATTTCCGCGCTGCTCCAAGGTTCAAGGTTATAGCAGGTCGTTGAATTCGTCTGGATCCCAGCATTTTTTCTAAAATCGTCGGATCATCTTATTGTCTAATCGTCTCTTAATTTAGGCTCTATAAATTCCTATACAATTTCGCTGAGCAATTTGGTTTCTTCTAAATAGTATCTAATTCATGTTATATACTTATACTTGTCCTATACGTTCTTTTACGGGGATGGATATTTTTACTTATATTCTGATATAGCAATATAATGGTCATTTTGTTTGAATGTTCAACTGATTCATCAGTTTCTGAGAGTATGATTTCAGCACGTTTAATCGTTCGTGGAGACAGTGCAATTTAAAACAAATATCGTTCGAATTTGAAAATTCGAGCATTGAAATTCGGCCGGATACGATAGTATCGCGGACCACTGTGCGCCGTTGACGCGGCCGGAGAGTAGGAGAGTAGGAGAGAAGGGACCCGTCGAGGCACAGAGTGGAGTCCGCCGGGTCCTCAAGTTCAGGAAAGAATCGCGCTATAATTAGATGAGGAGAAGAAGCAGCAGGCGTGTTGGAACAAGAGGAATGTCACTTGTAATTCTCCCAATTACCGGGACCCGGGAACGTCTCTGTTCTCGTCGCCGAGAAAACGCGAACTGGTCGGGGACAGGAGGGGGTGGCTGGCAAAGAAGGGAGGCACAGTCGCACGTTCGGCTAGGAGGAAGAAAAGACGCGTCTCCCAGGGCATGGTCAAAGAAAAATTTCATTTCTTCTCCCTCGACCCGGCTGCGGAGTGCCGGCTGCTCCTGGAACAGCCCGGCCCCGTTTCCCTCATAAAGCGATAAACGCGCTGGAACGGACCGAGACAGAGAGAGAGAGAGAGAGAGGGAGAGGGGGGGGGGGGGAAGGCTCCGGGGGAGAACTTTTTCCCGCGGGTGGAGCGTTTCTCGCCGCGGAAATTCCTTTTCACCTTTTTAGAGCCGCCAACGCGCGCGCTACCTTTCTCGGTTTCCTCTGCTGCCGCCGCCGCCACCCTTCCCCCTTCCCTTCCCATCTTCCCCCCGTACGCCGTGTCTTCCGAGCGATACATTAACTCTGTTTGTTTCCTCCGCGGATAAAGCACCGGCCCAGATAGGAAGTCCCTTAACGAGACAAGGCTCCGCGACAACGAGAAATCACCGCCACCGGAAATGGCCTCGCCCAAGAGAACCCGGTTGCGCGGTTTCGCGACCAGAACACATCGGGATTGGAAAATTGATACTTTCCTTTGCTTAGCGGGGAAAGCCTGGAGATCGCTACCGTGTTGAGTCCATTAGCGGGCAACTAATGCGACGGGATACCAGATTGTGGTTTTCCGAGGGTGAACGATTTTAATTTATGCCGGCTTCCAGGCAGTTTTACGGCGCTCTTTTTGCGGCGGGAAGTTTGGATTTGTTTGAGAAGAAGTCGAGGTTGGCTTCGATAATAGAATCTTTACCGGGAATTTTATTGACGCGTTCGATTACAGACTAAACTTTATCATTCTGATCGAAATAACCAGTCTCGCGGTTCTTGTTTTCAAAATATTGAAATCGTGGAGATTCTTTCTTGAGAAACGATGCTATAAATTCCATTGTTTAAACTTACGTCAGGATCAAAATGGCGGGAAGTTGCAAATAAATTCTGTTTTGGAATTGCTGCAAAGAGACGCGTATTAGTAATCTTCTAAAGTTCATAGATTTGATGTACATAGCCTTCATGGCATTTTCTTGCTAATGGACAATTTAGAAGTTTCATAATGATTTAAATTAAAATCGTCGAAAATTTCTGTCGCAACATATTTTTCTCCGAAGAAACGAATCACCAAGATCGTCACAGCGAATCTACTCCCCCGAATAAAATATTCAGAATATTACAAGAACGCGTCCATGAAAGGTTAACAAAGACGCGATATGAACTTCCGCATGGAGCTACTAAATCTTGCACGCCGATCCGTAGCACGGTTTTAAGGTGAGCAGTCTATCCGCTCCGGAAATAGGATGAAACTCCTTGGAAACATTGGGAGAGCGTTTCCGCGATTTGGACAGCTCAATAATAAATTCAAAAACACTTCGAGAGTCGATTCTATCTTTGCCCCGGGCCCGCGAGAGATCGAAATGCATATATACGCCGGTCGACAGGAATGCGCGCGCGGAGGAGAAGAGAGCACGCGGCAGTAGTCGGGCATCGAGTGGCTGCAAAAGAAATAAACAAGGACGGTTCTCTCCCTCCCCGCCGTCGATGGTGTTTTCTCGGAGTGCACTCCGGATGCAAGGCTAAATCTGCAATTCCACCGGCGGAAATAATGCCGCGGTAGCATCTATTTGCTCCCGGAGCTTCTTCGGGAACTTCGTCATCTCGAAATTGGAAATCGATAAAAGCGCGGGGCGACGATAGATAGAGAATCGATGCGCCTCGGCGACGGCGTTTTAGCGGACGACGGGATTATCGCGGCCAGCCGAAAAAGCGTTCCGAGACTCGAATCCGTGGGTAGACTACAATAACTTCTTTCGAGATAGGACAGAAATAAGAACTGGGTCGTGGTTCTTGTTTGCCGTGAAAGATAAGAGAATGCCCGGACTCGGGACAAACGCCGTGGCACGTCGTTCGACCGCGGATTTTTCTGGAAAATAAAAATCGGCCGCCTCGCGTGCGACAATATGGACGGAACAAAAATAGTCGGCGTCGATCGCGACGAAATCGAGCGATATGGAAAACGGTTCGGCGCGAATCAATCGCGACAAGCTGAACCGAAGATAAAAATGTTCCGCATCGATTGTAACAAACTGGGCTAAAGGAAAACTGTTCTACGTTAAACGCGGCAAAAATGGAGTGAAATATGTTTCGCATCGATTCGGAACAGACTCGAGTCGAGTAAAAATGTTCTACATCGATCCCAACGTGTTAAATTGAAATAGAAATGCTTTACAGTAACGATTCTAACAAACTGTACTAAATAAAAAATATTTCACGTTAATCGTGGCAGAACGCTGTGAAAAATGTTTAACATCAATTGTAGCAAACTGTAGTCGAACGAAACTGTCCTGTATTAAAAGAATTGAGTAAAAATGGATGGAGCATCTATAGTAACAAACTGCAGTTGAATAAAAATGTTCCGCATTAATTGCGAAAGAATTGCGAAAGAATTGTGAAAAAATAATAGTGGAAAGTATTTCGCATTTATAGTAGCAAACTGCGGTCGATTAAAAATGACTGAGATAAAAGGTATTTCCAGCCTCGATAAATTTAATAAGTCGACAATAATGGAATAATCTTTGTAATATGCCGCAGGCGCGTAAAATCTGCGATCATAATGAAGGCCTTGAAGACGAGAGTCGATCTGCGAAAGGGAAAACGATCGGCACGAATTGGCCGGCGCGGAAGGTCCTTATTTGCAGGCATTCTAAAAAAAGAAAAACGTGAAATGAATTTTCTTAATCCGAAAAGTGCATTCGCCTGGAAATAAAGTCTGGCACAGAAGTTCCCAGGCTTTTACCGCCGTAAATGGCCGCGATCCCATTGAAGACACTCGGCCATCAGACGGCGTGTATTTAATATCTCCTTATGGGGACTATGGAGATGGAGGATCTCTCATTATAGAAGCATCGCTATTCACTCGGTCCTTACGGGCCGAACACAAAGAGCAATTTCCAGCCGAAGGGAGAAAGTCTCGTTACCTAAAACGTAACGCGAGCCGGCGCGCGGCGAAACGGCCGAGAGTGAAACGGCGAGCGGAAAAAAGGGGAAAGAAAAGTGTCGATTTTTCCTGCACCGGCTGGAAGCCGGCTAAAGGCGTGTGCACCCGCGGAAAGCCTCCTCTCTTCTCCCATTCTCTCCATCGCGCGCTTTCTCTCTATCTCTCTCTCGTTCTGTTCCGTTTCTCTCCTCGGTACGAAGCGGAGGAGGGCCGATTGAAAGCGGAGAGAGAGAGGGACCAAGGGACAAGCGGCGTGTCGCGGAGAATTGCGAGATTTCCTGGTGCTCGAGTTACGGACGCTTTGTCCCGCGTTAAATCCAAGGCAGTTAGTGTCGGATTATGGAAGTCGGCGGCGGCGGCGACCGCGGGCCAATTGTGATTTCAGCCTGTGCAGCTGCGACTTCGCCCTGCCTTTTACTTTCCACTTCGCGGCCGAAGAAGCCCTCCCCCATATGGAGAGCTCCGCTGCTCTGCCCCCTTTGCTCTCTTTCGCCACCTGAGATATGCGGCGAACCACTTTCGCGAGGCTAGGCGCACGTGGACCTGGAAACTCTATCCACTCCATTAACCAGCTGCCCGAGCATTCCCATTGTTTCCCGGCGAATAGAACTTAATCTACAACTACAACCGCCCGCGCCAATTTAACCAGAAAGCGGACCTGCTTTTGTTTACCTCTTTTTATTGCCGCGAGCGTTGCGTATATAGCCAAGGCCTTAACAAATATTATCACAGATACGTGTCACGCCGGGTCTCGAAAAGCAAGCTTTAAGCTTGTTATCGCTCGATTGTCGGAGGAACATTGACGTCACTCTCTCGATTCCCTCGTGGTAGAGGCGGTCGTGCATGCGCTGGGAATTAAACGAGGCTTCGAATTTAATGAAGTTTGTATGGTTTAAAACTGCTCTTCGTTAAATGCTAACAAACCTAATAGGATGTACAAGAGGATAATAGTTGCGAAACAACTGATTGGGATTAAATCGCTGACAGAGGAAAAGAGAAAATTATATCAACCCCTTTGCGATAATTACAATGTTTAATCGTACAATATTCCACGCTAACCTATATTCTATACCTGAATCATTAAATAATGATGACAAGTAGACAGCAAATTTTTATGCAAAATAAAAATTCTTTGCATTCATTGCAAGAAGTAAAAGCTCTAAATAATGCAATAATGTTTTTACTGTTTTGTATTTGATCTAATCAGTCTCGTCGTAAACGCATAAAGTCAACAATTGAAAGATAAGAGAATCTTATTCCGACTTCCAGTTTATTACGACAGTTTATTATTAGAAACCAGCATCGCGAGCAAGACTCGTTCATTTAACCTAGTCTTTGAATCAAGAATTTCGAACATTTTCGCGTTGGAAATTATTCCATTTCTCGAGGCAGCTTTTGATAGTAATTTGGCGAATGTTCGCCGGTCAAATCGGCCGATTCCCGTCCTCGTTACTAAGACGCCCCGCGAGAATGTTCGCCGAGGCTCTTAGATACGAGAACAAGTGACACCCGGGCAATTCTTTTTCCAGCGGAGAAACAACCTGCGAGCGCGGAGCGTTGATTCGTGCAGAGCACTCGCAGTATGCACACGTTCTAGAAAGCACGAACAAAGGTTGTCACGAGCACTGGGTAACTGCCTACATCTACGAGCACTCTACACTTTAAGCCGGATCGCAATGGTACACGGCCAACACCCCCTCCTCCCTTTGTAACCGGAATACTTTCGCCCGGAATTGTGCGGCGCACAATGCAGGTGAGAAAATACTACTTTATTATTGCTACACCTACGACCGAACGAAATTCTTTTCAATCTATTCGCACCACCGTTTCCCGCTTTCGGAATATTCCAATTCGGTATTCAATTTAAACTTTCGCGAGTTGTTCAAGGTAACTTGCATAGTTTTTACGAAACAACAGTAGATGAAGTTGTTTCGGGAGAATACTATCTTTTTATTTGGTATGTCGTAACTCATGTAATCATAGTATTAACGATACACGCTCGAGCGTTCTTTTTTCGTTTTAATTGTTTTATATGTGGATATTATTTTCGTTTTAATAACGAATAATAAATAAATAAATTGGAAATTGTTCCTTGATTTTTCAGAGTTGAATATTATTTTTTAGACTTGAATATTATTTTTCAGACCTGAATATTAATTTTCAGACCTGAATATTAAATTTCAGACCAGAATATTATTTTTCAGACCTGAATATTATTTTTCAGACCTGAATATTATTTTTCAGACCTGAATATTATTTTTCAGATCTGAATATTATTCTTCAGATCTGAATATTATTCTTCAGATCTGAATAATATTTTTTTATATCAGAAAGTCGAACGATATTTTCTAAATCCTAATACCGTCGCCCACATTTTCCAAACTCGAAACGTTCGCGGCTTTAAAGCGAAGGTCTCGCTCGAGGACAAGGTGTAAATGAAGTGAACAGTGGGGGTTGATGATCGTACGATGCGTCGAGTGGTAACTTCCGTGTCCCCGTGCTTCTATCACGGAATTCGCGTCGCTCTTTTTATACGACGGACGATGTATTAAATTACGAGCACTCCGGGGGTGGCACACAGCTTCTCATCTCGCGGTGGATATGAATAACAAATTACCCGGACGGGGAATACGTTATCGAGAATCGATAGGTTCGTTCCTTTAATGGACGAAAGTGACGTTACGGGGTGTCGGAGAGGGATGGGGGTGGTTCGTGCGCGAGCCGCAGGAGACGTGACGGTTTTACATAGTTCGCGTAATAAAAATGTCGTCGGCGCGAGACTCCGACGGCATCTCTCTGCTAAGAATCCGAGAAACGAAACGGCTGAAATAATTTCAATCCTCCTCCGCCATTGCAGAGTCTCCCGCCGTCGCTTTGAAACTCCGTCCGTGATAATGAAATTAATTTTGTTATTTATTCAGCAAAATTGTCGCGTTCTTTTCTGAAATTATTAATAGCAGTATCTTTACGAATTTATTGCGTATACAAATTCTCAAAGTACAAGAATTTGGGTATATTAATAAAAATCAATGGTATCGTAACTTTGTTTATTATGTGGTAGTTTTTAGTCGAGGAAAGCAATTTTACTCTCCGTTTAGTTTGTACGAAGTTACGTATGAAAATGCGAATTTGCATGAAGATCCGTAGTTTCCTTATTAGTTATACGATACAGAAGCTTATAATACTGATAGGACCTGTTTAATTTTATGCATTTATGATAATAATGAGTGCATGAACGAAATTATGCATCATACATTTAAGTAAACCGAAAAATGAACAATATATTTTAATTCCTTTCTGTGTACACTTTAATTATTTTCTGTGTCATAGTATTTTCAATATCTCGAAATTATTAAACGAAGAAATAAATTTTTTCTCGTACTGTAACTAATGCAGACATGTATTTATTCGCCAGAAAAATCTGTGAACTGTATAAAATGAGTTTATTTAACAGATTGCCATAGCAATATGTACACGACGATATTTCGTGTCCAAAGTTTCAATATATCGACCACGATTACACTTTAATATCGGGTTTACAGGAGCCGAAAATATGACGAACGCAAAATTAAAAAATTTTGGATTTTCTAGCACATTTCCGGAAAGTTCCTTCGATCAATTTTCTTTGTCGATTATTGACAGAAAAATCGTAACAAGTCCGAGCAAATATATCGTTCCCGTCTTTAAAAAATAATACAAAATATATCTGTTCTCAATGTTCCGTGAAACTAGTGATAAACGAGCGTTCAAAACGCTCATTAGCGAGGGCGCCAATTTCACCCTTTTCCAAAGAGACTCGTCTAAAAACTGGCCCCAGTTGGGTCCAGAACTGGTCCAGAACCAGTCGCCGTGGCGCTGCCGGCGTGACTTCTTACGCGAGTTCCCATATTTAAACGTGTGCTGTCTCTCCTTTGTGTTTCCCGTTTCCCGGCATCGATTCCTCAAAAATTCACCGTGCAGCCGCCGCCGCCACCATGGCGGTGAGACGGCGTTAGAAAAACGCTTTATACCCGGGGTTTCCTGCTCGACCGTATGCGCGCCGCTGTCCATTAATTATTCATTCCGCGTTTCGTAAATGCCGCGGTGGCGGCGTTACCCGCGGCGCACGTAATTTCAAAAAAAAGGAGAGGGGGAGAAAAAGGGAGGAAAAAAGAGGAAGAAGGAGAGAGAGAGGGAGGGAGAGAAAAACGAGAACCGGCCGGTGGACTGCGCGCCGTTGCGCCGGACGGAGGGAAACGAGCGGCGGTTTTCACGGTTTCCATCGCGTGACGTCCGGGAAATTGCGAAAACGGGGAAACCGCGAGGCGATGCGACGCTCTCGTTGCTCTCTCTCTCTCTCTCTCTCCCTCCGCCGTGCGACGCGAGTCAGCCTCGTTCGGAATTACGCAACATGAATATTAAACGCGGCGAATCTATCGCATCTTGTCATCTCGGACAGTGTATATATAACGGCCCCGCTTTCGCCGCGTCGGGTCCGTCGTTACTTCATTATGCGTCGCCGACGGAGAGGAATACTTATTGGCTGCGATAAACGTTCTGAAATCCTATTCGGATGTGCAGAGCGACTCGCAGTTACATTTGCACACCGTTTCAAATTCGATCGAAAATTACCTCTACAGTTCTTGGTCAACAGTCCTGGAAAACTGCCATATACATAATACGTTATGTTGCATTCGGTATTTATTTACACGTATTCTAAGAATTTAGTACTCCTTTGCGTTACGAAGAAGATGCTATATTTTCGTAACGCAGTGCGAACACGTTTCTTGAAGCAACATTTCTCGCTCACTAGCAATCAACCGAACGTCGCAGACTCTGCAGAAGATTAGATTCCGTGACAAACGCAAACAAATGCGAAATGAGAGAGAGAGAGCACGTCCATCAGCTCCAATCAGAGCAAGAATCGAATGGAAGTAATTGAATCGCATTTGCTTCTCTAGCTTCTAAAAATAGAGCACTCCTCCGGTTGCGACATCGGGAGGGCGTCGCGGCGCTGCCCCGGCCGAGCGAGGCCGAAGGAGAAGTCGTTAAGGGTTTGAAAACGGGGGCGGCGGGGGTTGAAAAAGTCACGTCGAGCAGCTCGAGAGCAATAATTGAAGGGAAACGGCGTGACGCGCGCTCGTCGAGCCCGCGTTTCATCGAGAAATATTTAATGTGCCGGAAAATGTTTCGCCGTGTCCCGATGATTTCATTTGTTCCGGCGCAATCACGCCGCCGCCGCCTCCGTCCGCCCGCGCGCCGCGACGCGGCTGCATAATAATAATGCATCTGGCGTTCCGCCGCGCCGCGACGCCGCGACGTGCTTAATCGAGGGTGCAGCGCGGGACAAAGGCGCAAAGCGGCGAGCAAAACAACGCGGAATTATCCGACGGTGTTTTTCCAAGCGCCGAAGACTTACAACGGATGAACTTGAGGGAGCTCGTGATGAACGGGGGGGGCCGGATCGGCTGGAGGAGAGGGGGGGGGGGGGGGGGGGTGCGCTCGCGAGCGCGAAAGAAGCCCCACAAATTAATTGAGAAAGCGAGACGACTCGAGAGACGACGTCGCGGAAACAACCCTTCAATCTAAATTCAATTATTTACCCCCTGCTGGCGACACACCGGCACCAAGATGCGAGAGCTCCGTTAAACGAAGAATATTACTGGTCTTGCAAACAACACGGTTCTCTGTCGCTGACCACTTGATTCTTTTTCACAGCCGCGGTGATTAACGCTCGTTTGTCTCTAATCAATTCTGACGCACGGAATATTTTCTTATGTCCTATAACTAAAATTTGAAACATTCGACGATAACTCTATTCACCAGCTTCGTCGTTAACTTTAAGAAAGCCTTACATTGACCATAAAAAGAAAGAGTCAAAAATGGAGGGCGACGAAACAATTGTTTCTGCAAATTAAGATCGTTATCACCGATCGCCTAAGCTACGATTCGAAATTGATGACGCGTTGTACGCCGGGTGATATGGAAGTTACAATGAGGATATGATTCGAGGTTAATTGGGGGGATGGAATTTCAGGCCGGCATTACACGTTCGCGCGAAAGGATTGTTTTATGATGTACGTATCGGTGTGTTGGAAGACTGTGATTTATTTGAAACACGAGCAAGGGTTAAAACCGAGCATTATCGCGAGAATTCAGCGATTATCGTCATTGAATATTATGCAAATTAAATTGAACAGGCTAACGATAGAACCGTGCGTTCACTCGAATCGCCGACTATTAACTCCCCGAATGGGGTCGAATATCTGGTACCACCGGGTTAATTCAACTCCCATTAAAACGGTAGATTCGCGTAGTTTCTATTCAAGGACTTTTCCCGACGGACGTAGACGGCCGCCGATTTTTTTTTATCTAGCCGGCCGCGTTGAAAAGCGCAACGTAAAAATTAATTAAAACGGGATCGGATCGATGCTGGAAACTGCATTCATCGGAAGACCGGTCGAATGTAAAAACACGCTGGGTTAAAAGAAAAAGAGAAAAAAAAGAAAAAAGAAAGAGCTATATTAAATTTGTAGAGATACGAAGTGGCGACCGGGCGGAGTGCATTTCGAGGTAGACGAAATCGGGGGAAACGGCAAATTGAACTGCTCGATACAAATGGAATCCGTACAGAGGTTCTCTTTCGGAGACTGACCTTTCAAAAGTCTGAAAAATCGAATAAATCCGCTCGCGTTACAACCTGTTGCGGTTCACGAGCTACCTGCGCGCCGTGTCTACAACATTTTTCCATCGGTGACGCCGTCGCTTCCTGGGAACAATGGTTTAGATTTAATATAGGCGACGCCTCCCAACACCGGGAAACCCGTTCGCTCCGCGAAAACTAGAAACATATTAAAAGTTTAATATCGACGCAGCGATCAATATTTGATTTCACAAATATCGCTCGTTCGGATCGAAATTTCTGCAAACTGGATTGCAAAATCAGTGAATTATAGAAATAAGAAATCACTTTCGCGAATTATTCAAACTGGAAACTGTTATTAAGTTTGCAATTTTAGTGATTTCGAGTTCTTATAATTCATTTGTAAATACTTGTATAATAGTAAAATAATTCACGCAAGAGTTTCGAAATTGTCAGTATGATTATGTTTTAGAACGTTCTTCCATGGCAGGAGTAATAGTAATTACTCTTGCGTATCGTTAAAATAAAAATATTCCCTTTTTCTATACCTAGTCTTCATCGACTGACGCACAAATTATATTTTCCCTGCTTATTTAATTTCCTTGAATCCAACCTCGCTAAATATATACGAGCTGAAGTGCCACGGTGAGACTCGTGGTTAAACCACGTCAAACACGATGTAAGTATGAAAATAAATACGGTCCGAAAAAAGAGCAATTCAATATGGAGGATATAACCCTTCACCAGCGATATGGTTTTTCCTAACATCGTCACCCATTTTTAGCTACAGTTCCTATTAATAATATTCTCGGGTACATGTCATCACCCAAGTAACACTCTACTCTCCATACAAACATTCGATCAGCGTAAATCAAAACCTATTCTATCCCACCTTGATTATCTAGTCTAAACAGAGTGACACGAAAGTTCGTCTAATAAAACAGTGCTACCTTTGCTTCCTCGTCTCTAAATTTAAATAATTACACGCGCGGCGTGAAAATGGTGAAAATCTCCCGCTGAAATTCAGCGCGACGCGAGCATCTGCAAAACGCGGTATCACGGGGCGACTAATTTTCGCAGCGGACACGTTTCCCCGGGTCTGATTAGAGCCGCGACGGTGTCGTTGACGAAGTGCGCCGCCGCGGAAACTGACAACTTCCTAGCGGACAGCGGGGCGCGGGTACCGTAAAAATTCGCACGCACGCAAACGGCGGCGCTCGTTAGCGTCGCCGGCAGCCGTCGCCACTTCGAACACGTGTTCTGTTTGGTGCCGGTGGCCTGGCATAAATATACATGGGATATGGTAAACACCGAGCATGTGACGTTCTAATCTACGCGAAAGACGTCCCTCCCGCGTGCCTTCCACCCCCGCGCGTTCCCCGTTCAGAAGTTGCACCGGGGCACGCCTGTTCGCACGTGAGACACACAAGCGTCGGAAGCCGGCGACGACGACGTCGACGACGACGGTGCCGACACGTATAACGCGTCGACGTTCCCGTGCGAGCAACTTTTTTAATCAGCAAGGGAAACGCGGTCCACGCCGGAATTTACGATCGCCCTAATTCGTGCCATTACTCTCGCCGGGATAGCGTGTACAGCCGCGGCGGCGGCGGCGGCTGCTAGACCCGTCGCCAGATTGAAGTAACCTCGGGTACCGCGTCCGCGGGACCGTCGATTACTGAAATTGTTCTCGCAGGTCGGTTCTAGCTTCCGGGTCCCTTAGCAGCCCCGCTAAAAGATTCAGCGGCCGGGTTCTCTAGGGACGATGGATCTTTAATCTCCGGTTGACCTATTCTGCTCTAGTTTCTCCGAGGCGACGGCTACATGCACCCCGCGATCGTCCCGTCTTAGACCCAAATACATACTGGAGAGATTGAGGGGGCTCTCTCTCTCTCTCTCTCTCTCTGCGCTCCCGGTAAGCTCGAGGATAGGCGGTGATGAAAATTTCGAAAGGACGGCTTAATGTACCTTGAATGGAAGCGACGCTCCAGATGGATTCCTTAATTACTCGAGGAACCGTGCAGACATTCTTCGAATTCTGATGCATGTTTTACCTGTCCCGTTTATGGATCGTCTTCCTGTGCAAGCAGTGTTGCTTTTTTAATTGTTATTTGAATACTAGGACAGTTGCTCTTGAGTTTTCTATAAATTATCAGATTGTGGATTTTATGCATTTATGGTAAAATTTAAAAGAATTTGAGAATGTCGTCGTATTATTTTCGATTTATTCAAACTAGTACAAGGAGAAATACAGCGTTACGTAACTCCCGTTTTGCATAATTCAAGAAGGATATCCCTGTTTTGAATACAAATCTGCGACGTATTAATTAACGCGGTACAAGATCGGGGAAATGATTGAACTGTACGTCGTTACGAAAGTTAACGATGCTGTCGTCGCATTCGGTCTATGTTAATTTCTGTTACGTAATTAACTTTACGTTCGTACTCCGAATATTTACTAAATATATACCTGCTCAATTATTATTTCATATTAATTCAAGTTTATGCTATAGAAATGTAAACGAAAACAGTCAAATATGGTGAATACAATTGTATTAATACTTTTACAAACTTAACATTAAAATTTATCTATCTTAAATAAATGACAGTTTGCAAGATAAATGTTAAAATGCTGTGCTTCGAACATAAATAAAAATACATTGAAATTGCTATATGTCGAGCAGGTATAAATAAATTTGCAAAAAAATAAATGTTAAAAATGCCGTGTCCTCAATAAATGACACACCGATAGATCCTTCAACACGGAAATTAAAATGATCGACAAGCGGCGAATTTTTAAATTCCGATACGCGTCCCTTCGAAAGATAAAGCCGCGCATCACAGTATAAATATCATAGCAGTAAATCCTTCAATTTGAAAACTAAAATTACAGAGGGGTCATAAATAAGCGTTCTAAATCCCCATGTATTTTGTATCGTCCGTGCGTTGTGTCCCCCGTTTCATAAAACGGCAGCGACTTCTGGTATCCCGTTTACCTTGAATACAGAGAGCGGGAGAGGTGGGAAGGCAGATAAGAAGATTTGTGGATCCATATTTTCGTTTGCGTTTCACGCTGTCGGTGAGAAATCTCTGAAAAATTCACGTTACCCTAGTTTCGCGCCCCGGTCTACGAAATTCGTCAATATTAATGATTCTATCTACGCGCGGCGCGACCATTTCGAACGTAAATACGTTTCCTCGTTCGCCGGGCCGTAAAAAAACCGAGTACAACCTTCCGCATAAACTGACCATTCTGCGGTAAATAATTCATGTCTGCTCCGGCTGAATTATGTTTTTTATCCCCGTCGCGCGCGGTTGGTTGTATTATTAAACCGCATTCCCCTTGCGCGAACAAATTTAAAAGATTTATACTTTCTAATCCGGCATACGCGCTGCGAGAAACATATCGGAAAATGCTATTTACTACGTGTATGGCGATCTAGGAATTAACCGATCACTGTTCCAATCTCTTTGAAAAGTGTGCGAGTTAATGTAATTGCGTTATATAACTTGATTTTCTTCGTATTTTGTTTAATGCTGTTTTTATCGATGTTTTATATTATACCATTCACTGAATTAATTTTGTAATGACTATAGTAACAATCGAGAGGTGATTACATAGAAAACATGAGAAACCGTTTTTATTTATTTATTTTTTTTTTATCTAGTATTTTACGTCGTATTATCTAGTATTTTATTAAAATTTGATAAATCTCTTTGGCAATGGTAGCGTTAAATGGAAATTATTAAAAAGTGTCCTTTGAATTCTTTGCTAGAAATAATGTTAAATAGAACGAATATTAGACTACACAGTTGAGTGAACTGAATTACTATTCTCTGTTACTCTTCACTAATACAATTTTCACACTTCTGGTGATATTTGAACAAAAACTTATATACAGATAAAATATGTTCTGAAGTTTTCGTTTAGATATTGGTAACAATGTAATAGCTACTTCGAGTCTATAATTATAGATAGTTCTGTACATGGTTAACATCTTAACTGCTTTTGACGAGTGCACTCGTGACGGAGAAATAGCAATATTTAGTGTCAAGCCGAGTCTACCCGTCTAAAACAGCTAACTCGTTCAGAGATTTGAAAGGAATTAACAGGGTCAGCTTTCATCTCGCCAAAGTTTGCGACCGCGTTCTCAATAGCGTGGCGTATATATTAATCCCGCTTAATTCAAGGAGCGCCGCTAATAAACCCGAAACTCGAAATTAGGTTGGTGAACCACCAAGATTCCCCCCTATACGTATATACATATATATATATATTTTTTTTTTGTTGGCCGACGTCAACGCGGGCGGCCGTTATTTATCTTCATTCCGCAAACACGTTGAAAACAGTTACAAAGCAGTTTTCCCGGGGCACGGTAATTCCAGTTTTCCTCTTTGTGGAATTAATTGCTGGAAACCGGCAAACACTGTAGAGCCCGGCCCAGGTCAAAAGCGAGAGAATGAAAATGATTCCGTCGTAATAATCTTCAAAGCTAGTTTCGCCCAATTAACTATTTGATGAATCGCATATTCGCCCAGGCATTAACAGGCAAACGTTACAGGTGCCACCGCGTTGGCAATAAAACAATATAAACTTCGCAGTCGCGTCCGCTCGATATTTAAACGCAATCCGTCGAGACGATTCTTGTTCAGCGTGTACCGTCGCTAGTTAACAGTGCTAACAATTAGAAAACTGTGCACGCGTTCCCGAATATGTTCAAATATCGAGCCTCTGGAGGGTTGAAAAATACATTTGCTCGGCGAGGATATAAATTGATTTCTGCATCAGAAATGGAAGTATTTTACGTGAAAAGCAGACCTTTATTGAAATTAAAATATACGCTTTTAGACAGAAAAAATTACGTTAATAATTTCTTAATATTCGCCTTTATAATCCTGTTAACAAAACATTGCAGTAAGCGATCCTAAACGCATGGGGTTAAGAACAAAATTGTTTTAATCGCTTTCTGATATATACTTTCAAAATTCTATCAATGTAACTCGAATTTTCTCAACAGCCTCGAATGTCGAATTTAATTTAGGGCTACGCGAGGGTATTAAAATTTTCATTTGACCGAGTTCTGCCGAGCAATTTGCGACGGAGGGATAAATATCGTCAATGAACCGGCAAGTGCCGAATTAAGTCGTCAAATGAGTGGAATTGATCTCATCTGAGTGGGGGTTGCGGACCACCCGCGTAGCAGGGCTGCAGACATCGCCGGGAATGAAATGATCTTCCAAGAAGAAGGATTACCGGAGAAGGATTATTATGTAAAACGAGCTTCGTAGTCGTCGGTCCAACTATGGTAAATACGACGCAAAGCCAGACGATAGTTACACCGCGGGGTATTCTCTGTTGCGCGCAACTCCGGGGGCCCCTTAGATTTCGGCTCCCCGAGAATTCCGGACGCTTATTACGCGGGGATTAAGCGGGCGCGCAAGTGTGTTAATTACTAAACGTAGAATGTAACACGGCTAATGTTAACTGTGGAACGTAGCCCGTGCGTATCGTAAAACGGCCGTCGAAGCTAGAATATCAAACCGGTTACGCGATGCCAGAATTATTCACGGCGAGGCACAAGTAACTACACGTCCTCACGGTGCAAACGTGAACGGAGAGAGAGAGCGAGAGAGAGAGAGAGAGAGAGAGAGGGAGAGAGAGAGAGAGAGAGGGAGAGAGAGAGAGAGACCCCGTTCCCCGCCCAAAATCAGGATTGTTATGGATTAATCCCCTCCCGGCGTGCATTAAAGATGATCCTGTAACCGGAAATTCGGAAAATTTAGCCGCGTAACAGGTGAATTCACGATTAATTATAAAATATCCTATTCCATGAATAAATCACTCAGCGCGACGAGTAATCCCCGCGGATCTCTATTTTCGTTCGACAAGCAGGCTTACGAATGATTTATTCATAAACTGATCAACACCTCCAGAGCGGCTCCTAGGCGAAAATCAATTATGAAAATTTATTAGCCGCGAACAGACCGACGAAATTTTACGCCGTGTAATTAGCGCGGACACCCGGCGACGGTGGAACGGTTAGGGCAGGTCGAGCACGCGGCGCTCTATTAATTATTAAATCGATACACGGTCGAGTGCTCGCGAGAACCGGCATCAACAAAATCTGAACACCGCGCCTTGAGTGCGTTTCTCTGTCTCG
This sequence comes from Augochlora pura, assembly GCF_028453695.1. Lineage (NCBI taxonomy): Eukaryota > Metazoa > Arthropoda > Insecta > Hymenoptera > Halictidae > Augochlora > Augochlora pura. The sequence goes on along the minus strand of NC_135777.1, from coordinate 18,886,280 downwards.
AATGACAGGCGTTCGCGGCGATCGGGCCTCGTGGGGGTGTCGGAGATTCGATGGAATTCGGGAGGCGACGCGGATAATCCATCATAATCAACCCTTAACATTCTTCGTCCTTCCCCTGTACACTTTTACCTCTCACTCTCTCACTCTCTCTATCACTTTACGTGACATCGTGACAAGATGACAGGGTGTCGCGAGAGACGAGAAATTAAGCTCTATTCAAAAGAAACGACCCCATAGCCGAATTACGGATCCATTCACGGACCATGACTGCGCGCCGACTTTTTGATCGCGACGCTATTAATTGTAATAAGCTGTTCTTCGAGTTCGACTTTCATCTCGTTTCCCGCCTCTCGGAAGCCCTTTAAGTCCTAGTCCGCTCCTTCTGCTATCTACCACCACCCCCCGCCACTGTCGCCGCCGCTTCGGTAAATATTTGCCGTCGCGTCCAAATAAATCATCCTTTTCACGGGACGCGAGTATTTGGTTTCGAAACTGGGCTGGCTGGATCGGCCCTGCCTCGAGGGTTGCCTTCGTCTCCCGTCTTTAATTCCTCGGACGAGCCTTCCGGTGTCCTTGAAATTGGGGAGGAAAACGTTCCGGGTGCTTCCACGGCTGGCTAATAACAGGGCGTTTGCTAGACGAGCTCTTGCACGCAACGTTGTTCTAATTATTTCCGACCCTCGTTCGATCGATTCCGTTCGAGACTCTTCAATTTCGCTCGCAGAATTTCTTCAGTGTCCGATGATTATTAATATATACTTTGATATTTATTTACTATTCGTAAGGTAACTTCATCGTAATTTACAATAAATCAGTTTTAAGTATACACTACGAGAATTTCAATTCGTCTACTTTAATTTGAGGATAACGACGGCTTTGGATACAAATTGGACATTTCTGTGAACTACTTTTAACTAATGCACGATTATAGCATGTTTATGGGTATAATAAATGCGTAACACGCAATTATATCGCGCGTATGAGTATAATAAATGCGCAACATACAATTATAGCATGCCTATAACTGTAACAAGTGGATAACAAATAATTAGAGCACATTTATGACCATGATAATTACGCGGCTAGTGTTTATGCAAAATAAGAATTATCTACCTCGATTGCAGTGAACAAATGTGAAAGAAAAATGTATTCCAGCAAACTAAACTCTGAATAAAATCATTCCGTCAATTCGAGATAAAATAATCGTAACTGTTTCCACCGGGAAACGATTGTTCATTAAAATAGTTCGAAACGCCAGTTCGCCGGAGTAACAAATGGACGCAGATATCCGGCGAGCTATAAGCGGTCGATCTCCAGCATCGGAGCCACCCCTTCGCGTGTCCAGCCGACGATTTTTCCCGATGCCGTCAAGAATAATCCGTTTCGTTTATTCGAGAGGGCTCGCGAGAGCCCCGGGGCCGGTGTGCACGCGGTACACGATATTGTTCATTAAGCGAAATTTAATCCCTCTCGCGGTGCAGCGATGCAATTAATGCGATAAGCCTGGAAAAATACCGCGGCGAAATTAACCGAGCACGACGGGGGAGCGTAGAGGAGAAGAGAGAGAGAGAGAGAGAGAGAGAGAGAGAGAGAGAGAGAGAGGGAGAGAACAGATGAGCGAGGAGAGAACGAGCGAAAGGGTGGGCGTGTGGGTGGTTGGTCGGTGGGCAGAGAGGGACAGCATGTAACCGCGAACAGATCCAGGGATGAACGTTCAGCGTAATTTTTTTCTTCTTTCAGCGGAACGTTGAGGAGTGCAGCGAACGCGGCTCTCTACTCGAGGAGAACAGAAGCGTGTACCCGAGGGCAGCAGGGAAAATAAATAAAAGATAGGACCTCCCACCGATAGACACGAAAATGGAACTCGAAAAAAAACGTGGTATCGCGAGCTGCTCCGACCAGCTGCCACACCGTGGCGCAGGGTTGTTCGGCTAACCCTTGTCCCAGCAGCTCTGCGGTTTTACATTATACGCACTCGAATTGGCCAGAGACCTCTTTCGTAATTGCTACTCGACTCCCTCGTCTGTCTTCGTCTTACGCGAGCCCACGTATCGAACTAACCGAAAGAAACTTCGAGGAGACGGTCTATTGACGTCCCAAGGCCGTCTTTTCTTGCAGAAAGCGGATGATAGAGTTAGGGAGTATTGGATTTAGGGGCGCAACCTGCTCTCTTTTGTGTACCTTTCTTGCTCGATCGTCGCAGCAAACCCGAATCAGAAGTCGATATCCCCGCCCGTTTATGCGGTTATCGCTACACGCGGAATTCCATTCACCGCGATCGACCTCTGTGTGATCAGCCAGGGAACGTCGCGTAGGAAATATCTCACGAAAATGATTTATTGTTATTAATGATATTGACACAATTGATAATAAACGCTCTATTCGGTTATCAATAAATATATGATTACAAGTATATTAACCAATGCATTGTAATATTTTGTATCCGAAAAGCGTAAAAATCTCACTAAGTAAGAAATGTAATTAAAAACAGATAAATTCACTCAATAAATTAATGACTCTCACTGAACTATTCCTACAAATGCTTTGAGAACGAAGTTGCTTCTTGAAGTCTATAATTCAGAACTACGAGATCCGAATGTGCGAAGGCAGAGACTTTGTATCGTCGACGAACTCGAATCTCGCCTATGAAAAATTGACAGACGAGCAATCAGACGTTGCAGCCGCGATGGACTCCTGCTTACAATTGCATCCGAGAATTGAGTTTCCTACCATCAAATTAACAACAAGGTACCTACCAGTTTTATGATCTGCGAAGGAAACGCTCCGCCGCGGAGCCCGATGAAAAAGGTAAACGTTACAACAGAGAATTTCTTCCATCCGCCGCGCCAATTGCCGGTTTCCATTAAAAAGCATTCCCCCGCCAGGAAATTGCTACAAAGACGCGACAAGGCGTGGTCGTGCATAACTCGGCGAAAGAAAGAAGAACTGTTTCAACCGGCGACCATTAAGTGGAAAAACAGGAGAGAAGACAACACGACACCGCCTACTCTCGTCGCGAAGATGCTAACAATGTTGATCCCCGTTTCGGTCGGACGAGTTGCTCCGCTGGTAAAAAGGAACGATACTAATGGACCGAGGTGGTGTGTGCATCATCGATGTTTCGAAAGCGGGACATCGCTAACGACACGTGAAAAAACGGCCAGGAAATGATAGTTCGCCGGCGTAAATCGACCGGCTCTCGCTACGCGGGCCCGAATCCGGGAAAGTTTGTTCGCGGGATGGAGTTCTTCAACCCTTTTATTAGCCAAGTTCCTCGGCGAAGTTCCGCTACTTTGCGATTCGGTTAATAATAACTGCGGCTCTGTCTCTGTCGACGAGGTCTTAAAATGCTACGGACCTGGCTCGCCGTTCGGAATATCTTACGGTGTTCACCGTCTTGTAAAACAAACGCTGAAATCTACTTTGTTATTGTAATTTTAATTGTTGGGAATTTGATAAGCCATGACACTACGTTTTTTACTTCTACCGCGTTGATTAGCGCTGCTTCGTTCTTCATAGTTTTCCTGATAGTCTTACAGGCTTTTGATAACAGAACACTCAATTTTTGTTTCGAATTAAATTAAATAATATCCTTATTTAGTAGATAAAAAATTAAGTAATAAAAAAGAGTGAACACGTTTGAAAATCTTAAGAGCATTATTAATTTATCTTCGCTGTATTAAAATTGTTCAAAGAAGAAACGTATTCTTATTTGATCTCCGTTGATTATTAATCACATTTTTATTTTTTATTTTAACTAAGCTATCAAACCGACGTATCCATTAACGCTAATAAATCGGACAACGTTCCTAATCCCGGTTAATCGCAGCCGGCGATATTCCCGGAAAAATGTAATAAAACGCGCTGACGAATGACTCGCTGTTTCGCAACGTTCCGCGCGCTATTTTTAATAAAATCCCTTCCGGCCCATTGTCCGCGGAAAAATTCAATTACCGATCGGTGGAAACAAGCGAAATGGAATTCGAATCCCATTTAGGCCAGGGCTCCCGGCTGGGCTCCTCTCTCCCTCGGAGCCCTACGGTAATTTCGTTTAATATCTGCACAGATGAAACCGCAACTTGTATTCATACGTATCGCGCGTAGCTAGGCGATTGGCCGCCGGAACCGCTGATGTGATTAATAAATTAACGCGGACGCGGCCGGTCGAACGAGTTTCGCAATTATCGAAAATTCACTCGCCGCGTAGCAGCTTGCGCGCCGCGTCGCGATGATTAAGCTCGCGTTTTCGACTACGTAAGTGGACTCTTTCGGTAAATAACGGGCCCGGCCGTGTTTGTCCCTGTCACGAATTTCACAAATGAACTTCAAAGGCTGTCTCTCCGCACCCGATCGGTCCTTTGATCATTTCTAAAATTTTCGATTTTCAGACTGACTTACGGTATAGTTTATATATGCTCGCCCGGCATATTGATCATGCCAAAGTGAATTTCGAGTGGGTTGTGTGCGCCGTTTGTCTCGTTGCGTAACATTCCTTTGTTTAACAATTCATCTCGTAATGCATTATTTGCGACAGTTTTACAGGCAGTTATTCGTTCGCTGTCGTCATCCGTCATCGCGTGAATTATACTAGAGATAATTTTTAAAATTGTTTTAGTTTCTCTTATGCTGTAAAATATTGCAGCATAAATGTCTACGGCTTTCGTTAAAAACATTATTTTTAAGAATGCGGTGCATTTAGTTGATCTTTCAGCACTTTAAAATAATGTATCTCACAATGTTACATTTAATATATGCCTCGAAAGTGTTGTTCCAGAAACACGTGGAAATACTCTGTGCATTCAAGTATAACACGTGCGCGCAAGTTTAGAGCAGAGTAATTAGCAGAAAGAACAATCTTTTACACATCGCAAACGCGAGGGAAAATGTATTTTTAAGAAGTACATTCTGCAACCGAAATAGCAACAGAAGACCGAATGAATTAAAAAAAAGTTAATGGCTGAATGCGGAAGGATTACATTTTCCAACGCGGACGAGTAGAAATAAAAACTAACATGGTACCTAAAAATGTAAAAAAAACTGTATATCCAGGAAGTATATATTTCTTTGCCAACAAGGAAAATTAATCTTCCTGAATAAATGATTAAAAATCAGAAATCACGTACTTATCAAATAGATAAAATTATATTTTGATCATAGATACTATTTCGTATTCTACATAAATTATTATACAGTTAAAACAGCATCGAGTACAAAGGGTTAACGATTCACTGTACACGGTAACAAAAAATAGATGAACATTCATCCTAAAGAGTGAACGAGGGTCGAGAGAAAACGTCTGTAAAACGAGCATGCTCGAAATCCTCGCGTCGTGTCCGACTGTAATTAGCTCTACGGCTATGAAAAAAGCAGAAACAGAAAGAAGAAAAAAAGAGCAACGGTCGTATGTGAAAAAGTCGAGCCGTAGAACGCGAAGCGCAAGGCAACAATATACAGATTGGCCGCGTAAAACAGGAACACGCCGGGCGGGCGTATCATCCCCCGGAATCCCGGCCCGGTTTCATAAAGATATCCGCTCGTAAATGAAATTCAGTCGTAACAGGCTGTAGACGCGGCGGCGGACAAGGGTGTGTATACGCGCGGCTCTCGGTCCGGTGCGCGCGGGGATCGCGAGGGATGACGGCGGAAGGGTGGCACGTGGCCAGAGAGAGCGAACGTCGCAATTTTCGATCGATTCGCGCGCGCGAAAACCCCTGTTTTATGCAAATCCCGCTAGCCGGGGTACCAGTAATAAATTATTCGGCCGGCCGAGTCCGTTTATAGGTACATAGGTTCATATACACCGAGATCGAGGGAGAGGATCCCCTCCCCCCCCCCCCCCCCCCCTGTATTATTTGTCGCTGTTGGCGCCGTAAATGCGACCAAATATTTGCCGGTAATAGCCCCGGGCGAAGGATAAATATTTATTGGACGTCACAGATCCTCCGTTGCGGCACGATGCGCTCGATACCGTTTCGTGGCTGGCGAAAAAAAAAAAAAATAGAAACGCGGAGGGCGCGGAGAAAGGGAGAGAGCAAGAAGAGGGACGGAGAGATAGGCGAGAGAGGGACAGCCGCGCGCGGTGCCACGAACCCGGCATAAAAGGATCCGTCGTTTGTCCACGTTTCCGCGTTTTTACAACCAGGCATAATCGTTTCCGCCTTTATTTTTCGGCCAGACGAACGATATCCCGCTACCCGCAATTTTACGACGCGATAATTAAAAGGAAGTTTTACTGGAATCGGAAGGAGAAACGCGCAAATGGAGATTTAATTGTAATCTCGTAGATATGCTAATTCGAGAAGGATAAGTTATGGCGACCAACGGCGATAAACAACAATTTATCGCCGGGATTAAAGCTTCCACGGGGGTAAGTGCCTCCTCCTCCTCGGCTGCGCGAAATTTTCCTGAGACCGTTCCGTTGCCTTTTACCATGTGCAAAGCTCGTACGTGGCACTGAAGAAGAGTAGTATTGTTCAATTTGTGATATTTAAGGAAAAATGTCTACCATGATTTTAAATGATTTATAATATGAATATAGTGAGTACAATATTAACTAAATGGAATTTATGTGTTACGAATATAATATAAAGTCATAAAAATAATATAAAAATAGGTGTTACTCATATTATACATTTTTCATTTCAATCACCATTAAAAGAATATTTATAATATACAGAAAGCAGCATTGTTTAAGAACATGTCTCAAAAATAAATTAGATATCAGATTTCATGCATGTATGACAAAAATTGAATAATTACGGTACTAAACTGTAATAATATTACAAAACGATTATTATAGCATCTTCGACTTAATAAAATTCATTTCCATTCGTCTCCAGCTTTTTTGAAATCAATTATTTATGAATACATAAATATTTTACATCAAGATTCGCAGTTCAGAGAATAAATTTTCTTGCTATAAACAGCAATTTATTTCATTTGCTTGTCACTAAATTATGCACTTATTTGGCAATTTAAACGCACCGCGTCAAAACAACTTTTGCCGTTCGAGGATGAAAAAGGCCATAAAAATGTGTCCCTCCCGGTATCGCGCAACAGATGCGGAAAATTTGCATTTCACGGTAAGACCGTCGGTCCACAAGAATCTCGGCCTCCCATCAAAACAGAGCCACCAAAAATAATCCTAATTGCTGGCACCCTCGACTCGGGAAACTCGGTGCAAGCCCCGCAAGTTTCCAGGTGAGCTATATCCACGAATTCGCAACAGGTACCGACCGGAAAGTGTTCCAGAGACGGCGCTGGTCGGGGCGGGGAGTCGTCGCTTGCACGTAAAATTCCTTCGCAAATAAAGCGACGACAAACGGTCGTGATAAAAACAAAAAAAACAAAAGAAAGAAAAAAAAGAAAAAGGGTGGACGATGAATAGTGGAGCACGACGACGTCGACCACGAAACGAAAAAAAAAGAAAAGAAAAGAAAAAAAAAGGAAAGAGAGGAAGTGGAAGGCAGATGCGTGGGGGGATCGACGGGAAAAACAGCTCCGTTATTTCACGGAATTTCTATCGCGGGGCGGGAGACCGAGAGGCGGTTGCCGGCAGAAATTCTCAGAGTCCCTTCGCGCGTGACTGATCCACGAGCCGGCCGAGGAATCGATCGTTGAATTCTGCATGAATGAAGACACGTCACGGCGATTACGATCGCCGGGAGAGCGCGGCCAGCCCCGGAGCTCGGCCGTCCACTTGTCCCTGAACAACAATATGCAACCGGTGACATTTACCGGCTCGTGTCTCGAGTGCTGTACTCTAATTATCTTGGCTAAATGCACCGACGAGCACAAGCGGGGGAAAGAGCGCGCGCGCGTGCGACCGAGAACGAGCGAGAGAGAGAGAGAGAGAGAGAGAGATCCAATAAGCAGTCTACGTCTACGTCGTAGGAGGTTCCTCTGGATCCAGCAGAGCCTGAAACAGTGACGGAGGCTGGAGGAGAAAAATCTCGATTTTCCGCTGCGTTCATCAGATAAACGCGGAACCGTTCGTTACCGGTCCACCCCACTAATAAACGATCCCGATTTAAAAGTCCTTCCACCCCTTATCTCGTGCCTGGGAGGCTGGAAACCAGTGCGCGGGAGGATCGTGGCTTCTACTTAGAATTTAAATAGACCTTAAGATCCAGACGACTTCGAGCAGCCTGGGAACAAGTACTCGCGGGCCTGCAGCCGCTTCAATTTAAATATAAAACGGGATCTCTGCGCGCGAATCAGCTCCTCTCCGACTCTCTCTCTCTCTCTCTCCCTCTCAATCTCTTTCTCTCACTTTGGACCAAGTCGCTCGATGCTGGCTCGAGTGTCCAGTACGATCCGCGGGATGATATCTAATCCGAGTAGAAGGATCCAGGCGCGACGTGTGCGATGCTGCCGGGGATTTCACGGCGCGACAAGCAGTTTTAACGAGCCCCGGAGCCTGTACAACTGACCCTAGACGACTGAGCCGAAGAAAGGAGAGAGAGAAAGCCGAGACTCGTTATCGCGATCGTCCGCCGATCCGGCTTGCGATCTTTTCTTTCCTTCGTCCGTTATGCCGATTCCCACGGATCGTTCGGCCTCCCTGGACTGACTAGGCCAGACACGCCAGACCTGTCCGAGCGGACTTCGTTCTAATCCAGTTCACGCGAAAACGAACCTAACGGAAGCACGGCCAACGGAGCTCTAGGGTGTCACGGCTGACCTGCCGCTTTAACGACGGTACCCTGCGTGAAGTCCCATTACGATCGCAAGGTGAATCTCTCCCACTATCCCTCTCTTTTCACCTGGGGCGTGGGGCCCCGGACAAATATAGACGTCCTCTTATGACTCTTCGACATTATCGGACAACGCCGAACAGCGTTCTGTTGCCAACTACTATCGGGGAAACTGCGGGAGGACGGGCCGCAAGACAGCCGGAACTGATGGCGGGGGCTTGCGAGAAATAACGGAGGAATTCCCTCGGTTCCGAGCATTTAGTTGTTCGACCACGTTCGAGAATCTCTGTGGAACATCGCCACACCTTTTCCCAAAAGTTCACCGAAACGCGATTTTCAAAGTAGCTGCGACCAAGCACTTTTGTCGCTTGAATTCGTTATCCTTTGCACTGGACTCGTATATAATACAATACATAATACAGAAATTTCTTTCTACTTTGCTCTTCATTTCGAATTGACAAATTTCCCAAGTACGTACACATCGTCATAACACTACTGCAATTTCTTACAATAGCTAAAGAAAATATTCCCACACTTTTTAAAACGGTATAAAGTTTTAAAACCAGTTATACTAGAGAATCTAATTTGGTGTACAATCACTAAAATACGCTTTTTAATTTTCCTGTTATTTGTAATGGCGGAAGAATTTTTATACGACGATGGGCGTGTAATGAAAATTAAAAATACATTCTGTACATCTCGGTCCGCGCCTGTACCCGTTTACGTCAACACCGCTGTTCGGCGCAGCTCGAGTTGTTTTAATTATTGTAAAAGGTGTTTGTACTTGGCTTGCAGAACAGCTATACTGTCTGGAAACATTTGCTGCAGACACGGTGAGCGAAAGATAAGAACGACATGATTTAAGACCCACTTTGCACGAGATGTTAACGATTAGACTGCGGATCTTTGTGCGCCAGATATATTGTTTGCGTCAGTTGCAGGAAATGGGAGCCAGGTGTAAATTACGTTCTCCTTTGACCCGAAAGAGTATCAGTCAATTTATTCCGGACGGTTTATTCTCTTATAATTCTAACGAGTTGACGGTAATACAGTAATGCTTTGAAATTTTATAAATGTTTTTTTGGGATCTTTCAATCGAACTTACTTATGTCATATATATATATATATAAAATCTGCACTTTAATAAAAGCTAAGCAGGCATTGTTCCTGATAATATGGAAACTCTAAAAGCTGTCCGGGCGTTTCACGCTTTTCGTAAACGTTTATTTCATATTCTGAGACAGCACGCGAAAGCGCAACGCTCCGCACCGTTAGACAAACGATCGACGCCAGATCCCCGAGTGCCCGTTGCCGCAATCCACCCGGCACTAATAAAATCCTCTCGAATCCGAAGGGTAATAACTTTCCTGATTAGTGTTCCTAGCGTTGTTCGAAATCTCGTGGTGCGAGTCGCGTCTATTGGGAAATCGATCGGCGTGTTTCACCGGCGTTACGGCTGTATTCATCATTGTGGGATTACAGCGGTATAGCTGGACTCCGTTTACCCGCGCTCCATTTACTCGAAAGAATCTTTGTACGCGCTGCGACTGATTAGTGATCGCCTCTTGTAATCCGAACCATTGTCGGGATATCGGTGTCAGTCCGCGAACTCGTCGGCGCTTGAAACACAACAAACTGCGCTGGTTAGAAACGCTTTTGTCTTCTGTTGTCTTACATAAAACACAGGATATTGAATCGCGCTTCTTGCGAACACGATGTCTGAAATTTCCTATTTAATTTCTACGAACTTAGAAATCACCTTTCAACGCTAAGTTTAAACAAGACTGAATTTATTTAAACTTTTCATAATTTTTATTTGGTTATTTTTACTTGCATTTCTTTTGAATTATTTCCTTCTTCACAGCGTATGATAATCGCGTAAAATACGTAAATAAAATCTTTAATTTATTAATTTTTTATTTCGATTAGACTTCGTGTGGTAAAATCACAATTTTTGCATTTATCAGAAAAATCTTCCGACTGCTAAGTGTTGAAATTAAAACTGGTTCATTTAATTGGAAAAGTTGTAGTTTATCGAAACAAACTGGAGAAAATATCCAGCTTACAGCGCCGATACGATCGAATAAAATCTGCGGAACAACTTATTATAGTTCTGCTTAGCGGTCCCAATAACATTCTTGATCTTCTGGTCAAACGGTAGCGAGAACGTAGCCGGCGTTTCAGGTAACTTTCCGAGGGAATTTGAAACGATCGAAAGGCCACGCGAGGCGGATTCGAGGATCAAGGATTCGCACAGGATTCCGTACTACTGACGTCGGACTGTATTATAGGAGCAGCCCGTGACATGAATAGAGCCACCCTGAATACATTTTGGAGTCAAGAAAAGAGGCGCCTTTCTGCGCCATTTCGCCGAATAAATCTTACCCGGGGAGCTCTATTATTTCTGCGAGTAAACCGATCTAAATCTTCCCCGGCCACGGGAAGCTCGATTCAGTACGCTGTGATCTTCCATTAAACGAAATTACGGGGAAAAAGGAAGCCTTTCTGCTCCGTTTAACGAACAGATCTAAAATATTAGGTCATCCTGCGAGCTGTGTCGTGTCTCTTATCGCGGCTCGCGTACGTAAACATCCGTATTTTGCTCGCGCACAATTCTAGGAATTCTCGTCGGTGTAGCCGCTCGTGCATTCGAAGCATTCGGAACGGTATACGCTATTCTGTAAAGGTTATAGATCACTGTCAAAAGAAGTTCATGTTCGATGTTGCCTTCTACATAAATATGTAGAAGGACATTCCTACTTTTCCGTCG